>NC_056434.1:510000-570000 GCF_018296145.1 Oncorhynchus tshawytscha
GGTGAGTAGTTGTCTCCGAGAGAGAGACAATAGTTGTATTTGTTAAACTGTTCATTTGTTCTTAGTTTCACTTAGCTAGTAAATCTAGCTGGCTAGTTTAGTTACTCAAACACCCAGCTCAAACAGAGGGATGCTATGTTGGCTAGCTGGCTATGAATATCCAACACAACACTGGAACTCAAGTCAAGGTAAGCTTTTGGTATTAGTAATGTATTGCCACCGGGGCCCCGACGGTCTAACTGCTTACTGACTAAACACTAACGTTACTGCATGATTGTAGCTGGTTTGCTAACACATTAGTTATATGAGCTAAGTTGACTAGGACGTTACTTTAGTTAATATGGGGACAACGATGTAGGCTGTGTGTAGCGGTTATGACATGGTATGGCTTGGAAAGGTTTTTTTGCTTGGTCAAATACAACTGATGTGTTGTTCATTTGAAGCCCACAAGCGAAGGGAAAAGGTGAGAGGAGGAGAGTGCATAGAGGCTAGAATGAATACAACGTGGCTGCTATGAAAGTGAACTGTGTTTATGTGTGATCAGGGATGTATTCATTCTGCCGATTCTGTTGAAAAATGTTTCTTTAAAACGGATGTAAACAAAACGGGGATAAAATACATTAATTTGTCCAATAGAAACTCTTGTTTGCAAATGTTGGACTAATGATTACACCCTAGATCAGCTAGATGCAGGCAGGAGTGTGCAAGGTGGTATTGAATGCATCACTGTCTGTCCATGGATCACTGTCTGTCCATGGATCACTGTCTGTCCATGGGTCACTGTCTGTCCATGGGTCACTGTCTGTCCATGGGTCACTGTCTGTCCATGGGTCACTGTCTGTCCATGGGTCACTGTCTGTCCATGGGTCACTGTCTGTCCATGGGTCACTGTCTGTCCATGGATCACTGTCTGTCCATGGATCACTGTCTGTCCATGGGTCACTATCATCTCAAAGTTCTCTCTCGGCCTGTGTACACCTACGTTGAAAACTTTAATTCATGGGCTAGGTTGTAGTAACCTCATAATGGGTAGGGTATAGGGAAAATCAGAGTATCATGTAGTATCCTAAAACCATTGAAGTAACATTGAATTGGGTGAATGGAATATGAATGACAGTCATCCAACATGCTGCAATAGAAATAAGGCCATGAAACACAGCCCTTATTTTACATGTTTCTATGGGAAAAATGAATGATGGAAAAATGAACCATTTACCTGTTTGACTGCCATCCTTTATGGGTATTATGACTCATACTGTGTTATTCTAAGGTATTTCACAACTTTTACACCATTAGTGAAAAGTGAATATATTATACTGTAAATCTCATTATACCGATATATTCTATACATGTGGAATTTTCCAGCAATATCATAAAAGGGTTAAGGATTAAGGGTTACGGTTACAATGGAAGATAGCCATGTATTTTCTGTAGAGCGACAACACAAGGTTGCCTTGATAGAAAAACAGCCTTCATATAGCACAGTACATATTCCGGTTTACTTTCCTAACAGTTTAAAAAGCATTTCTTTTTTCAATAGAACATAGCTACAGATGTTTCTCTCTCTCAATTCTGTTCTTAAGTCTCGGTTTTCCTTCAATACCAAAATCTAAAAGCAGAAATACATACTGTATTATAAATAGTTAGACACAGTTAAAATGTTCCAAGTCATTCTGGTCCAGTTGTTCTCTACTATGTGTTCTAAAACCTTAAGATGTTCCTCTGTTTTACATTTCTGAAAGGTGGAAGGTGCTGTATGTTAGGAAGGGCTCCTGTCTGAGTTCTCCGTCTCGCCCTCTGAGATGGCCTGCATGGGGGCTGGGTGCTGCCTGCTGCGGATGCTGTAGCGGCTGCTGGTGGGTGGAGGAGGGATGCGGGATCGGCTCTGTCTGGGACAGGCTGCAGTGGACAGGCCTTTAGGAGAGAAGCCCTCTGTGAAGGGGCTGGGGAGCTTCTCCGTGCCTGGCGGAGGGGAGAGGGGCTTCTCAGCAAGGGGGTCTCCAGGGGCATTGGGGCTGATGGGGCTCTTCAGGATCTCTGTGGCTGACATGCGATAGCTGGAATCTGACCGGCTGCCTTTCTTCAGGAGTAAAAGTTTAAACTCCTCGTGGGAGGTGCTGGACTTCTTCATGCTGCGGTAGATGGGCCCCGGGGCTTTCTGGGGGCCAGTGGGGGTGGTTGGGGTGCTGGGGTTCACCGGAGAAGTCATAGTGTTGCCAGGTGGGGTGACTGGGGCACACAGACTGCTCTGAGCACTTAACTCTCCAGAGTCCTTCCTACCTAGAACTTTTCTCCTGGATCTATGAAGGAGAGTGGAATAGTGGTTAGGACTGGGTGTAACAGAACAGTAGTTAGGACTGGGTGTAACAGAACAGGGGTTCTGGATAACATAACAGGGGTTCTGGATAACATAACAGGGGTTCTGGATAACATAACAGGGGTTCTGGATAACAGAACAGGGGTTCTGGATAACAGAACAGGGGTTAGGGTTATGGATAACAGAGTTACATTTGTAACAGTTAGAGCACCTGTGTTTCTTTCTGGCAAAACAAGGTTTTAGCTTAGTGACAAATCAAACTACCAGAAACCAGAAACCCACCTGTGTATCATGGCAAACAGCTCCTCTGTAGTGCAAGCCTTGGTGGGCAACAGGAAGACGTCACCCTCAGCCTTGGTCTCCTCACTCAGAGAAAAGATAGAGTTGTCACTGGGTCTGGAATCTGGAAAACAGGGCTGGATTAATGTACAAGACAAAGCTTGATTGGTTTAAAGGCATCTCACAATCCTTAATATAAGAGAGCGTCTGGACTATTTAAAAAATATTTCCTGTCTTCTAGATTTCCTGTCTACAGCAACAGTTGAACGGCTGTCTGATGTTTCAACTTTACTGCAGTAGCCCTGCATTGTGTCTGGGGAAGTCTCTGCGCCTGGGGCAGTGGGTGCGTCTGGGGCAGTGGGTGCGTCTGGGGCAGTGGGTGCGTCTGGGGAAGTCTCTGCGTCTGGGGAAGTCTCTGCGTCTGGGGAAGTCTCTGCGTCTGGGGAAGTCTCTGCGTCTGGGGAAGTCTCTGCGTCTGGGGAAGTCTCTGCGTCTGGGGTGACCCTGGTGTGGAGGTAGATCCTTCCTCTACTCCTCCCTGCTGCTATCCTGAGAGGCACTAATGGTTGGAACTCCTGAAGACTTACACTCCTCTTGTCTGCCAGCCACATCGCTGATTGGATAAGCTTGCAATGTTTCCGACTGATAACTTTTAACAGGCACTTCGTCTCGACTCTCTGATGTTGTGGCTAAGCTGTGCTGACCAAGTAACACTGAAAGGTCTTCAGGTCTCTGTAGTTCAGATGGCTCAGGTAGTAGTGGTCGGTACTGTTCTGCCTCCAGACTGCTGCTACTCCCAGGGAATAGAGCTTTCTGTTCCTCTACCTCCTGACCTGGGGTCACCCCTGTGGACTGAGCCCCCCTCTGGCAGACCTCCTGGTCTAGTAGGGACTGTTGGTCTAGGAGGGGCTGGTGTTGGTCTTGGAGTGTCTGGTGTTGGTCTAGGAGGGCCTGGTGTTGGTCTAGGAGGGGCTGGTGTTGGTCTAGGAGGGGCTGGTGTTGGTCTAGGAGGGGCTGGTGTTGGTCTAGGAGGGGCTGGTGTTGGTTTCTGATGGTATGGTCCTCTTCTGCCAGTCTCTCCTGGTCTGGTAGTCTCTCCTGGTCTGGTAGTCTCTCCTGGTCTGCCAGTGTTTGGTCTACAGGCTGTCTGAAGGCGGTGGTACACCACTGGGCTTCAGCAGGGTGTCTGTCCTGCCTGTACCTCACACTACTGTGACCTGCTGGGTCCCTAGGGACGGGGCCTTCACTGGGGGCCAACAGTGACTCACAGTACTGTTGAGAGGGGGGAACCTGGGAGTTGTAGGTTGGAGGCTTCATGGTTGTAGACTCAGGGGACCTGCTGCTGGAAGGGGGGCTGATGTTCACAGTGGGACACTTGGGTCTGGTGGCAACATCTGGGCCGGGTCGGGCAGGGCTCCCCTCTCCTTGCTTCCCCACAGACCTCAGCTGGACTGAGTGCAGCACGGTGGGGGTGATGGTCATGGGAAGACTGCTGGAGGTCTCGGTTGCCACTCTGGCCTCAGCCCTGGCCGATGCCGTCTGCTTGCTTTGCTGCAGGAGGTAGAGCTGGTTCCTGTGGCCTGGGGGCTTGGTAGAGACTGGAGGAGGGCTGGTAGGGTTAGGGCTGTAAAGGGCACTGAGGTTCTGGTGGCTGGGGGGGATGACTGGCAGCTCCAGATCTCTGGTGGAGGTGATGGACAGAGATGACTTCCTCTCTGGAATCTTGGGCTTCCTCTTCTGATTGGTGGGTGACGGGGGACTGGGGAAGAAGGCACAGGGAAAGGAAGAGGTGGGGGTCTCGGATTGGCTGGAGTAGCCACTAGATGGTGACACTAAGCCAGCCAGCCTCTCTGGAGAGGACATCTTGAAGTCCCCTTCTACTGAGGGCAGGGAGGACATCTTGAAGTCTTCTACTGATGGCAGTGAGGGGGTGGATCCTGACTGGGAGGTCTGGGACTCTGAACTCTCCTGAGACTTTATGCATTCTATAACAGTAGTACCGGTAGCAGTGGAGGAGTTAGACAGAGAGCGATAGGGGTCAGTGTTTGACTTCAAGTCATTCACAAGCCAGAGATCTGCATTGTCTGACTGGACAGCTCCCTCATCTTTATAGGAGCCTCTGTCAGAGGAACCAAACAGGCCGGAGCCCGGCATCTCCTCGGTGTCCTCCCTCTGCCAGGTCTCGAGGGCCAATAGGGGCTCCAGAGGGTCTTGCTCCAACCCTAACCCCCCCAAGCCCACCTCCCCTCCCAGAACAGGGTCCTCCAGGTGGCCCAGAGCAGGGTGGGGGTCAGGGAGGTTAGGGTGGCCCAGGGAGCCCTCTAGGTCCAGCTGTAACCTCCTCTCTCGGGAACATGACTTTCTTTGCTGCCCGCTGCGGTTCTTTGGTTCGGTGTCATCAGGAGAATTCCCCCCCCCGCTGATCTTCCTTAGTGAGGAGCTGCGTCTGGGGGCAGAGGGCTTGGCCTTAGGTTTCCTCAATGTCAGACAGCGTCTCCCCAGAGTCATGTGCTCCTGTCCACAGTCAGAGTAGTTATACATGAAGCTCTTGCTCCCTTTCAGACCACAGTCAAAGTGCATGGAGGTGTAGTATCCTTCATTGTCTATGGAGTAGTATGATACAGTGTCAGCCTTCTCAGAAGGAGGCTTGTCTGTAATGAAGCTCTCACAGGTAGCCATGCTGGTAAAGCTGGGGTACCCCAGACTCCCCTCCCCCTCTCTGGTGCGCTCAGGGCTGAAGTCATGGAGCCTGGAGTCAGGGTGGGGGTAACTCCACTCCCCATCACTAGCCATGCTGACCCCTGCATCGTCCAGCTGCCGGTCGGTATGGTATGGGTCCAGGATGAGGATGGGGGCGGGGTCATCTGTAGCGTGGGGGCCGGTGTTCAGCGACAGCTCCGAGTCACAGTGGGAGGAGCCAGTGAGCCGGGGGGAGGCAGCCGGGGGGAGGGTCTCAGAGGTGTGGGAAGGGCATGTTGAGCTGCTGCCGCTCCAGTTCCCACTAGAAGATTGGTGGTCGTCTTTATGGTCCATCTGACACCCAACAACCCGCCTGGTGGATGTAGAGTGGAGCGGACTGGAGAAGGTATCTGAGCTGGAGGACATCTCACAGCTCCCCATGTCAACCTTCCGGGGGAGGCGGGATTGGCCCCTCTCAAGCCAGGGGCTGCCAGTGCGCTGCTGGTACTTCAGACTGGCCAGAGGGTGGTCCAGCTGGGACTGGTCATCTGCACCCTCCCCCCCCTTCTCCTTCAGCTCCCCCAACCCAGACAGGAAGTCATCAGTCTCGGAAGGAGACAGCTCCTCTTCCTCACTGTGGTGGTGAACCTCAATCAGTCTCCTCCCCTCCCTTGGCTGGCTGCGTGACCGCAGGCGTACCCCCAGCGAAGAGGAGAACATGGCGTTGTTGTGCTCCGAAGTGTCCAGTAGAGAGATGTTCCCAGTGGAGAGGGACAGCGGGACGAGGGCGGAGCTGACCCCCTGCTGACCACGCTGGTACTGGACCATCCAGTGGGACGGCGCGCAGACCAGGAAATCTTCAGTCTGGCAGCCAGAGTCCTTCTTGGTGTTCAGACGACAGCACAGGTCCTCGCTACAGAGCGCAGCGTTGCATCGGACAACCACTGTCCGCTCTCTGGCGCCCGGAGACTCATCAGAATCTGGAGGAGGAGAGGGTCAGAGTTAGACACAGGAGGAGTGGGTCAGAGTTAGACAGGAGGAGAGGGTCCGAGTGAGACAGGAAGCCAGACTGAATTGACAAAACACACCCAAAATGGTTAGCTGCATAGTGGAGTATTTTGTTAAGACATGTAGCTAGCTAAAAAGGTTAACCATAATCCCAACTCATGACGTAGCAGGTAGCTAACCAATATCTGAAAATGTAGCTAGCTTGACTATCTTAACCGTATACATCATTCATGGAAGGGTGCATCTCCTGTCGGATGCCATGGTCGCCCTTAAGTTTGAAGATGTAATCCGGAGACAGGTGTTTTCTCCATCTTTATCCCTGCATTATAAAGTCAACAGCAGAATGTCAGATAAAGCAGTTGGACAAATCCGGCTGTTAAACTTTTCTATAGTAAAGGCTTTACAATTTTGTTTCATTAGAACAGACTGGTATTACTTCTCATTTGTGTAGTGTTGTTTACACTGTTCCAAACAGGCAGATACATGATATTGTAATCTAACAGCACCTGTTTGTCATGCAACAGTCTCTCTTGCACTTTCGACAAGGATTTTACATGAGGGTCACATGACACATTGCATTCAGAAAGTATTCAGACTCGACTTTTTCCACATTTTGTTAAGTTACAGCCTAACCTGTAAAAACAGGTTGAGACAGTTTTGCTAAAACATATATAATGAAATATCACATTTACATAAGTATTCATACCCTTTACTCAGTATTTTGTTGAAGCATCTTTGGGAGCGATTACAGCCATCAGTCTTCTTGGGTATGACGCTACAAGGTTGGCACATCTGTATTTGGGGAGTTTCTCCCATTCTTCTCTGCAGATCCTCTCAAGCTCTGTCAGGTTGGATGGGAGCATTGCTGCACAGCTATTTTCAGTTGTGTCCAGATATGTTCGATCTGGTTCAAGTCCGGGCTCTGGCGGGGCCACTCAGGACATTCAGAGACTTGTCCCGAGATCACTCCTGCGTTGTCTTGGCTGTGTGCTTAGTGTTGTTGTCCTGTTGGAAGGTTAACCTTTGCCACAGTCTGAGGTCCTGAGCACTCTGGAGCAGGTTTTCATCAAAGATCTCTGTACTTTTACTGAGGAGTGGCTTCCGTCTGGCCACTCTACCATAAAGGCCTGATTGGTGGAGTGCTGCAGAGATGGGAAAACCTTCCAGTAGGACAACCATCTTCACAGAGGAACTCTGGAGCTCTGTCAGAGTGACCATCAGGTTCTTGTTCACCTACCTGACCAAGGCCCTTCTCCTCACGATTGCTCAATTTGGCCAGACGGCCAGCTCTAGGAAGAGTCTTGGTGGTTCCAAACTTCTTCCATTTAAGAATGATGGAGGCCGCTGTGTTCTTGGGGACCTTCAATGCTGCCGAAATGTTTTGGTACCCTTCCCCAGATCTGTGCCTCGACACAATCCTGTCTCACAATCCTGTCTCGGGAACTCTACGGACAGCTTCTCCTTCAGCTCCCCCATTACCAGAGAAAATATTGATTCACGGCCGGGCCGGGACTTTGTGGCACTTCCGCCCCTCAGCTGAGGGGTAACAGGCCTTAAGGCGTTAGACTTCTGGGTCTGGGAATCCGAGAAAAGTCTTATCACTCCAAAGATATCCAGGACGTTGCGGCGCTCAATCTCCTCCAATTCCTCAGCCGGGGGGTAACAGGCCCCTGCTAGGGGGCAGTATTTTGAGGTTTGTATGACAAGCGTGCCCAAAGTAAACTGCCTGTTACTCAGGCCCAGAAGCTAGGATTTGAATAGTAAACACTCTGAAGTTTCTAAAACTGTTAAAATAATGTCTGTGACTATAACAGAACTGATATGGCAGGCAAAAGCCTGAGGAAAAGCCATCCAGGAAATGGGATTATTTTGATGCGAGTGGTTTTCTATTGAAAGCTTATTGACTATGTAATGGGTTAGGGCCCAGATTACAGTTCCTATGGCTTCCACTAGATGTCAACAGTCTTTAGACATGGTTTCAGGCTTGTTTTCTAAAACAACAAAGAAAAATCCCTTTTGGTCAGGGGTCTATGGAATCATGCAGTACTGGTTTGCGAGCATGACTTTCACGTGACTGTCTATTTCCTTTCTATTGAATACGCAATTTTCAGGTTGAAATATCGATTATTTAGATAATTGACACCCTGAGGATTTGTCATAAACATCGTTTGACATGTTTCAACGAACTTTACCGGTACTATTAGGATGGATGTTTTGACTGCCTTTGAGCCAGTGGATTACTGAACCTAATGTGCCAACAAAACAGAGTTTTTGGGATATAAAGAATGACTTTATCGTACAAAAGGACCATTTGTTATGTAGCTGGGACCCTTGTGATTGCAACCAGGTGAAGATCTTCAAAGTTAAGTGAATTATTTTATTGCCATTTCTGACTTTCGTGACTCCTCTGCACGGTTGGAAAATGTTTGTATGCTTTTGTGTGTGGGGCGCTGTTATGCTTTCACCGTAAAGCCTTTTTTAAATCTGACAAAGCGGCTGGATTGACAAGTTAATCTTTTAACCAATGTATAACACTTGTATTTTATTGAATGTTTATTATTACTATTTATCTAATTTGAATTTGGCGCTCTGCAATTTCACCGGATGTTGTCGGGGTGGGTCGCTAGCGGAACGCCTTGCACAAACAGGTTTTAAGGCGTGAGACATCTTCACCTGTGTCCTCTTTCATCACTCGGTAGTTCAGAGGGCCCATCTGCTCCACAATCCTATATGGTCCTTGCCATTTAGGAGCGAGCTTGGCCGAGAAGAATTGTTCAGCTTTCGAGTAAGGATGAGAGCGAAACCACACCCGATCACGAAGCTGGAACTGCATGTCTCGTCTGTTCTCATCATAATTTCTCTTCTGCTTGAGTCGGGCCTGGATCATGTTCTTTGAGACAAGAGCTCTAAAGTCGTGGAAATGGACTACCTGGTCATAGCATGCTAAGTCTGGAGTAACCTGACGGTTTTGTAGCACCATATCCAAGGGTCCTCGGAGGGGACGACTCAGGGCAAATCGGAATTTCAGGGCAAATCATGAAGGTGCTTGTCCCAGTGTTTGTGCTGGGTCCCTACATAGGAAGCAACCATTGTTCGATTAACCCTCTCGGTGAAGTTGGTCTGTAGGTGATAGGTCGTGATCAACTTCTGTCTCAGCTTCCATCTTTGGCAGGTCTCCTCAAAGAGATCAGAGACAAATTGGGAACCTCAGTCAGACAGGATGTAATCAGGCACTCCCAAATGAGTCAGGATATCTTTCATGAGGATGTAAGAGACGGTCCTCCCTGTGGCCTGATGAAGCGCAAACAGCTCCACCCACTTGGAATAGTATTCAACAAAAACAAGCATGTACACATTCTGATTAGAGCTTCTAGGAAATGGACCCACAAAATCCACTCCTAACATTTCCCAAGGTCAGGTAACCACAGTTTGCTGCATCTTGCCAGCAGGCTTTCTGCCTTCTGGTTTGTACCTTTTGACAAACCTGACAGATTCGGATGTGTGACTTCACATCCATGCTCAGATGTGGCCAGTAAAGTAATACTTGCAACCGCTTGTAGGTTTTGAACCTGCCCAAATAACCAGTTAACTTCTTATGGCTGCAGGGGCAGTATTGAGTAGCTCGGATGAAAGGTGCCCAGAGGTGCCCAGAGTAAGCAGCCTGCTCCTCAGTCCCAGTTGCTAATATATGCATAGTATTATTAGTATTGGATAGAAAACACTGAAGTTTCTAAAACAGTTTGAATGATGTCTGTGAGTATAACAGAACTCATATGGCAGGCAAACCCTGAGAAGAAATCCAAACAGGAAGTGAGAAATCTGAGGCTGGTCGATTTTCAACCCAGGCCCTATTGAATTCACAGTGGGATATGGATGAAATTGCACTTCCTAGGGCTTCCACTAGATGTCAACCGTCTTTAGAAACTTGAATGAGGCTTCTACTGTGTTTTGGGGCTGAATGAGAGGGGAATGAGTCAGGTTACTGGCAGAGAGCCATTTCCTGTTCACGCGCATTTCACATGATATCGACCTGAGTTCCATGGCTTCTCTACACACAAAGGAATTCTCCGGTTGGAATTTTATTGAAGAGTTATGATAAAAACATCCTAAAGATTGATTCTATACTTAGTTTGAAATGTTTCTAAGACCTGTAATATAACTTTTTGAAGTTTTTGTCCGACGTTATGCCTGACCTACACAAGCGTTTGGATACGTGTACCTAACGCCCTAACAAAAATAGCTACTTTGTGGAATTGCGATTCCTGGGAGTACATTCTGATGAAGATCATCAAAGGTAAGGGAATATTTATAATGCGATTTCTGATTTCTGTTGACTCCAACATGGCAGAAAATTTGTTTTCGGAGCGCAGTCTCAGATTATTGCATGGTTTGCTTTTCCCATCGCCATCCCCTTCCTTACAGTCAATACTACACCAACTGGTGTTACCCCTGTCCATAGGCCCTTGGACAGGAAGAACCATCCTGGGCACCGGGTCATCCTACACACTGCTCAATGAGAAACTATGGAAGGAGGTTAAAAGTCCACAATACAACTTGAAGACGTGGACAGAAGGTCCACTATATCTGGCTGATGGTGAGGCTAAACGACCACTTGGATGGAGTGAGGTAGAGTTCCGCCTGTGTAACCGCTCCTACAGTGGGGCAAAAAAGTATTTAGTCAGCCACCAATTGTGCAAGTTCTCCCACTTAAAAAGATGAGAGAGGCCTGTAATTTTCATCATAGGTACACTTCAACTAAGACAGACAAAATGAGACAAAAACATCCAGAAAATCACATTGTAGGATTTTTTATTAATTTATTTGCAAATTATGGTGGAAAATAAGTATTTGGGCAATAACAAAAGTTTCTCAATACTTTGCTACTGGTTTCCACACAATCAGAGCGAGAAGCATTTCTTCCAATCAGAAGCTACAAAGTTACATGATTGGGGTCCAAATGTGGCAGTCTCCTCTGCCTCTCCTCTGCCTCCAGTACCACTAACCCTTGGTAATCCTTCTGATGTTCTCCTTTTACAGGCTGTGAGAAGAGCTCAGCTGGAACAGCCAGAGGAGTTAAGGCTGTTGGAACAGCTGCAGAATAATGCTGATGTATGTACTTCAAAGCTAGGACGCACCGGGCTCCTGAAGCACAAAATATTCCTTACACAGGAAATGCCAATCAAGCAGAAGCCATACCGTTTGTCCCCAGCGAAGCTAATCATCCAAAAGGGACTCATTAATGACATGTTGACAAGATATAATTGAACTTTCCTCCTCTCCCTGGGCTGCTCCTGTTGTCCTCGTCCCAAAAACGACTGGTAGTCTTAGATTGTGTGTGGACTATAGGAAGACCAACAATGTTTCCCAGACTGATGTCTATCCTCTTCACACACTCAAGAGATCCTAGAGACATTGTCTGGCGCTGTTGTGTTCACTGCCCTTGACCTCAATAGTGGCTATTGGCAGGTTGAGATGGACCAGGAAAGCAAGGACACTGCTTTTGTCTGTGCTAAGGGCTTGTTTTCCTTTAAGGTGATGCCTTTTGGATTAAAGAATGCACCTGCCACTTTCCAAAGACTGATGGAGATTGCATTAGGTGAGCTCAAACGGAAGCTCTGTTTCATCTACCTGGACGATATAATTATCTACTCCCAGACCAGAGAACAACACTAAAGATCTTCGAGCAGTGTTGGATAAGCTAAAAGAAGCTTGTCTGACCTTGAATATGAAGAAGAGCAACTTCTGCCAAACCTCCCTGAAGTTCCTCGGCCATATTGTCTTTTGACAGCATTCATGTGGATCCTGAAAAGACCAAGGATGTACAAGACTTCCCTGTGCCAATCATCCTCAAGGCCCAGGATGTTCTCGATTGTGCATCTGTGAAAGTTTGTGAGGGTTTTGGGTGACAAGCCACATTTCTTCAGCCTCCTGGGGTTGAAGAGGCGCTGTGGTGCCTTCTTCACCACACTGTCTGTGGGAGTGGACCATTTCAGTTTGTCTGTGATGTGTAAGCCAAGGAACTTCAACTTTCCACCTTCTTCACTGCTGTCCCTTTAATGTGGATAGAGGGGTGCTCCCTGAAGTCCACTACTTCAGAGTGAGAGGTTGTTTTCCTGATGCCACACTCCGAGTACCCTCACCTCCTCCTTGTAGGTGGTTTTGTCGTTGTTGGTGATCAAGCCCACTACTGGTGTGTCGTCTGCAAACTTGATGATTGAGTTGGAGGTGTGCATGGCCACGCAATCATGGGTGAACAGGGAATACAGGAGGGGGCTGAGCACACACCCTTGGGGGGGGACCCCAGTGTTGTGGGTCAGCGAAGTGGAGAAGTTGTTTCCTACCTTCACCACCTAGGGGCAGCCAGTTAACAAGTTTAAATGTTTTACTCACGCGAGCCACGCAGTCCTTGTTAGCGGGCCGCAAAGGTGGCACTGTATTATCCTCAAAGCGGGCAAAGAAGGTGTTTAGTTTGTCTGGAAGTGTGGCAGTGTCCGTAACGTGGCTGAATTTCTTTTTGTACTACTACTTTTCTCCTTCTGACATCCAGGTGACGGCACGGATCTCTGTGTGCCTGGCAGGTATCTCCGCTCTGATGTCGGCCCAACACCTCAAGCTCAACAAGACGGAACTGCTCTTCCTCCCGGGGAAGGCCTGCCCTTCCCTACCTTCAGGCTATGCTCAAACCCAACACCCCAACCCGAGCACTTCGTTTTGCCACCTCTGGCCTCTTGGCAGCTCCCGCTCAGTCCAGTCCAAGCTCTTCTCTGTCCTGGAACCCCAATGATGGAACCAGTTTCCCCCTGAAGCTAGGACAGCAGAGTCCCTGCCCTTCTTCTTAAAGAACCTGAAACCCTATCTCTTCAAACAGTATCTGAAATAATTCCCCTCACCTCGACCCCCCCAAATAAAAATAATAATAATCCTGAACCAACACTCGCACTTGACACCCCCCTGCCCTTCTAGCTCGGACTTTGCTGATAACTACTTTGAGGAAAAATGTACTTACTATGACTGTGATATGTAGCTTACTTAAGACGAATGTACTAAGTCGTTCTGGAAAACAGCATATGCTAAATGACTGAAATGTCAAATGTTTGGGTTTAAGGTTATGACTACAATTAGTCATATCTAGGTCTATAAATAGTACAGGTCATCGGGTTCAAGGTTAGGTCTAAGGTTAAACATACCTAGGTCCTGCTGAACACTTCTAGGAATCCCGATGACAGTCTTCCGTCTCCTCAGCTTCCTCCTCCTCTGAAGTACGGACTGAGAGTGGAGCAGCGAGCAGTGCACACTAGAGTCTCTGTGGAACTGAACCCCTGCAGAACAGTGCAGACACAAAACATGTGAGAAACCTTTGTATGTTAGTGACAGCAGCAAAACCCTCTCCTCTCTTTCTCACACTGAAGCAAGCAGAGATCAACAGCTGTAGTTCTAGCTAGAAGCTATAGTAGTTATAGCTTAACTAATGTTTCCACAGTGAACAAGAGTGAAGGTCAGACAAGCAGAGGATACAAGCTGTATCTATCAACAGAAAAATATAGATTCACGCTACTGCCACCTACAGATTCACGCTACTGCCACCTACAGATTCACGCTACTGCCACCTACAGATTCACGCTACTGCCACCTACAGATTCACGCTACTGCCACCTACAGATTCACGCTACTGCCACCTACAGATTCACGCTACTGCTATCTATAGATTAAGGATACTGCCATCTACAGTGCCTTGCAAAAGTATTCATCCCCCTTGGCGCTTTTTTAAAATGTATTTCACCTTAATTTAACCAGGTAGTCAAGTTGCGAACAAGTTCTCATTTACAATTGCGACCTGGCCAAGATAAAGCAAAGCAGTTCGACACATACAACGACTGAGTTACACATGGAGTAAAACAAACATACAGTCAATAATACAGTAGAAACAAGTCTATATACGATGTGAGCAAATGAGGTGAGATAAGGGAGGTAAAGGCAAAAAAAAGGCCATGGTGGCAAAGTAAATACAATATAGCAAGTAAAACACTGGAATGGTAGATTTGCAGTGGAAGAATGTGCAAAGTAGAAATACAAATAATGGGGTGCAAAGGAGCAAAATAAATAAATAAATATAATAAAATAAATACAGTTGGGAAAGAGGTAGTTGTTTGGGCTAAATTATAGGTGGGCTATGTACAGGTGCAGTAATCTGTGAGCTGCTCTGACAGCTGGTGCTTAAAGCTAGTGAGGGAAATAAGTGTTTCCAGTTTCAGAGATTTTTGTAGTTCGTTCCAGTCATTGGCAGCAGAGAACTGTGAGGAGAGGCGGCCAAAGAAAGAATTGGTTTTGTGGGTGACCAGAGAGATACACCTGCTGGAGCGCGTGCTACATTTTGTTGAATTACAACTTGTAATTTAAATTGATTTTTATTTGGATCTCATGTAAAGGACAAACACAAAATAGTCCAAATTGGTGAAGTGAAATTTAAAAAATGTAAAACGGTGCGTACATATGTATTCACCCCCTTTGCTATGAACCCCCTAAATAAGATCTGGTGCAACCAATTACCTTCAGAAGTCACATAATTAGTTAAATAAAGTCCACCTGTGTGCAGTCAGTCTAAGTGTCACATGACCTGTCACATGATTTCACTATATATACACATACCTGTTCTGAAAGGCCACAGAGTCTGCAACACCACTAAGCAAGGGGAACCACCAAGCAAGTGGCACCATGAAGACCAAGGAGCTCTCCAAACAGGTCAGGGACAAAGTTGTGGAGAGGTACAGATCAGGGTTGGGTTATAAAAAAATATCTGAAACTTTCAACATCCCACGGAGCAGCATTAAATCCATTATTAAAAAATGGAAAGAATATGGGGCCACAATAAACCTGCCAAGAGAGGGTTGCCCACCAAAACTCACAGACCAGGCAAGGAGGGCATTAATCAGAGAGGCAACAAAGAGACCAAAGATAACCCTGAAGGAGCTGCAAAGCTCCACAGCGGAGATTGGAGTATCTGTCCATAGGACCACTTTAAGCCGTACACTCCACAGAGCTGGGCTTTATGGAAGAGTGGCCAGAAAAAAGCCATTGCTTAAAGAAAAAATAAGCAAACACATTTGGTGTTCGCCAAAAGGCATGTGGGTGACTCTCCAAATATATGGAAGAAGGTACTCTGGTCAGATGAGACTAAAATTTAGCTTTTTGGCCATCAAGGAAAACGCTATGTCTGGTGCAAACCCAACACCTCTCATCACCCCGAGAACACCATCCAAAGTTTCACGCTCCTGCAATCTCCAGATTCACGCTCCTGCCACCTCCAGATTCACGCTCCTGCCACCTCCAGATTCACGCTCCTGCCACCTCCAGATTCACCCCCCTGCCATCTCCAGATTCACCCCCTGCCATCTCCAGATTCACCCCCTGCCATCTCCTGCCATCTCCAGATTCACCCCCTGCCATCTCCTGCCATCTCCAGATCCCCCTGCCATCTCCTGCCATCTCCAGATTCACGCTCCTGCCATCTCCTGCCATCTCCAGATTCACGCTCCTGCCATCTATATTTTCAGGACCTCAGACTGGGGCGAAGGTTCACCTTCCAACAGGACAACGACCCTAAGCACACAGCTAAGACGACGCAGGAGTGGCTTCGGGACAAGTCTCTGAATGTCCTTGAGTGGACCAGCCAGAGCCCAGACTTGAACCCATTCGAACACCTCTGGAGAAAATAGCTGTGCAGCAACGCTCCCCATCCAACCTGACAGAGCTTGAGAAGATCTGCTGAGAAGAACGGAAGACTCGAGGCTGTAATCACTGCCAAAGGTGCTTCAACAGAGTAAAGGGTCTAAATTGATCCTACCACAGGTTCACCTACGGAAACCTTGTTACGACTTTTACTTCCTCTATATAGTCAAGTTTGATCGTCTACTTAGGTCATTTCTTACATTTGCAAAAATGTACAATACCTGTTTTCGCTTTGTCATTATGGGGAATTGTGTGTAGATTGATGAAAAAAAACTTTAAAACAATTCAATCAATTTTTGAATAAGCCTGTAACGTAAAAACATTGGGAAAAAGTCAAGTGGTCTGAATACTGTAGATCTTCAACACAAGAATCACTACAAAACATAGTGTATGACCTCTTATACACTATATTAGTTCCAGCCTTTGAAACTTAGGTTTTCCTGGTTATGGCTACTATATTGTGATCACTACATCTGATGGATCTGGATACTGCTTTAGAGCCGAGTTCTGCAGCATTAGTAAAGATGTGATCAATACATGTTGATGATTTAATTCCTGTGCTGTTTTTTAACTACCCTGGTAGGTTGACTGATAACCTGAACCAGGTTGCAGGTAGTGGTCACAGTTTGAAGCTTTTTCGTGAGTGGGTAGCTTGACGAAAGCCAGACAATATTTAGGTCACCCTGAAAAAAGATTCACCATTACTGCCATCTATAGCAAAGCTGCCGTCCACATTTTACAGTATCATGCAGGTTTACAAACTGAGGACACAAACTGATGTAGAGAATTCCAGAACAGAATGCAGTAGTTCTGGAATAGAATGCAGTACCTAGTGATCCTATCTGTGATCCTAACTGATGGCAGCCTGACTGACTATGCTGCCGCTCTCTGCGCATCTTGGTCTCTCTCCGTGTCTCCCAGTCTACCTCCGTGTCTCCCAGTCTACCTCCGTGTCTCTCTCCGTGTCTCCCAGTCTACCTCCGTGTCTCTCTCCGTGTCTCCCAGTCTACCTCCGTGTCTCTCTCCGTGTCTCCCAGTCTACCTCCGTGTCTCTCTCCGTGTCTCTCCCAGTCTACCTCCGTGTCTCTCTCCGTGTCTCCCAGTCTACCTCCGTGTCTCCCAGTCTACCTCCGTGTCTCCCAGTCTACCTCCGTGTCTCCCAGTCTACCTCCGTGTCTCCCAGTCTACCTCCGTGTCTCCCAGTCTCCTCCGTGTCTCCCAGTCTACCTCCGTGTCTCTCTCCGTGTCTCCCAGTCTACCTCCGTGTCTCTCTCCGTGTCTCCCTCCGTGTCTCCCAGTCTCCCTCCGTGTCTCCCAGTCTACCTCCGTGTCTCCCTCCGTGTCTCCCTCCGTGTCTCCCTCCGTGTCTCCCTCCGTGTCTCCCTCTGTGTCTCTAGTTGTCGTGCTTCTCTCTCTACTTCATGACTATCATGTGACTAGAGACTTCTTTCAGCTCCACATTATTACAGCTCTTTTCTCACAATGTTCAGTTTCTGACTCAGCCCCTGTTGGCTCCAGATCTTTGAGACTCTATGCAACTCACAGTAAATACATCTCAACAGGCCTTTTAACTATTCTAATGGGACTAATTGGCATTCATGAAGCAGTATCTTCCCCTCACTGGCACAAACAGACCAGCTTTTAACCATAACTTAAACAGACAGCCAGGAGGCCCTGCCATGTGCTAAATTTTCACGACTCTGACATGCGGTATAAATAAAAAGCGGTGTACATAGCCTACAGATTTCTTTACATTTTGTTTTAATTATCGTGATAGGCTCATGTTTTACTGGTACGGCATACCCCCACTATTTATTTTGCAGGGGGACGCCGTACTAGACCGTAATTCCTTATTTCCAAGATGGCGTAGCAGTGCAGACGTGGTTTGTAGTCCTCTCGTTTACTTTTTGTATTTAGTATTTTTTTGTGTGTGTATATATATATAATTTAAAAATGGAAAAGAGATTGAAAATAAATTGCTATATCAATTTATTTTCAATCTCTTTTCCATTTTTAAATTAAATATACCTTTCGGTAACCCGCCTCACACAATGTGACACGGATCCGCTATTTTTTTAGACCTTATAGCCAGAACCTCCATCAGAAGCTAACCAGCTAATTAGCTACTAGCTATTTAGTCATTGTTAGCCACTGCTAGCAATGCACAAACACCAGATGTTTTTTTAGCCTGGATAATACTTGCCAGCCTGCCAATATCGGACTGTTTTCTCCACTACAACACCGGATTCCTGCCGTAAACCCTGGACCATTACTCCTGATCATCACAGCTGCCACTAAGTGACCCAGCACCGAAGCTAGCCCTGAGCCAGGCCCACCTCTTGACCTACTCTGATCACTCGGCAACTCAGCCGATGCCTCCTGGACTCCACCCAAACACGGCTAGAATCCACTACTCCACCGGATCCTTGCCGTAAGCTTTGCATCGGATCATCACTGCTAGCTAACTGCTACCGAGTGGCTATAGTGGCTAACTCCCCTGCCCCGAAGCGAGCACCAGTTAGCCGCGAGCCAAGTGCATCTCCCGGCTAGCAAACGCAATTACTACAACACCTCTTTCGCCATCTGGCCTGGACTCGTTGTTGACACGGCGCCCCGCCATACCACCACGACTGGTCCGCCGACGTAACTCCATCCGCTGTGCCCTCAACCGGCCTTTGACGGACATCGGAGCAGACGCTTTTACTTACCCCGGACTGCTAACTTCAAACACTGTGTCCTGCGTGCTAGCATAGTAACGACTACCTAGCTGCTTCCCTGTTCCATCTATTGCTGTCCACTGGACCCTATAATCACTTGGCTACATAGCTGATGCCTGCTAGACTGTTCATTAATCACAGTACTCCATTCTTTTAATCTGTTGGCCCCTGCCTCTAACTCAGGCCCTGTATGTAGTTAACCGACCCTCTCTGCCCATTCATCGCCATCTTACCAGTTGTTGTCTTAGCTAGCTCTCAACACCTGTGATTGCTTTATGCCTCACTTTCTGTCTCTTTTAAATGTCAATATGCCTTGTACACTGTTTAGGATAGTTTTATTTTACTGCGGAGCCCCTAGTCCCACTCAACATGCCTCAGATACCTCCTTTGTCCCACCTCCCACACATGCAGTGACCTCACCCAGCATAACTAGCCCGTCCAGAGATGCAATCTCTCATCACTCGGTGCCTGGGTTTACCTCCACTGTACCCGCACCCTACCATACCAGTCTGTACATTATTCCCTGAATCTATTCTACCACACCCAGAATTCTGCTCCTTTTATTCTCTGTCCCCAATGCACTAGATGACCAGTTCTGATAGCTTTCAGCCATACCCTCATCCTACTCCTCCTCTGTTCCTCGGGTGATGCGGAGGTTAACCTGCGTGTCCCCACGCACTCTCATTTGTTGACTTCTGTAACCGAAAAGGCCTTGGTTTCATGCATGTTAACATCAGAAGCCTCCCCCCTTTGTTTTACTCACTGCTTTAGCACACTCCACCAACCCTGATGTCCTTGCCGTGTCTGAATCCTGGCTTAGGAAGTCCACTAAATTCTGAGATTTCCATACCCAACTACAACATTTTCCGTCAAGATAGAACTGCCAAAGGGGGAAGAGTTGCAATCTACTCCAGAGATCACCTGCAGAGTTCTGTCATACTTTCCAGGTCTATGCCCAAACAGTTTGAGCTTCTAATTTTAAAAATTAATCTCTCCAGAAATAAGTCCCTCACTGTTGCTGCCTGTTATAGACCCCCCTCAGCTCCCAGCTGTGCACTGGACACCATATGTGAATTGATTGCCCCCCATCTATCTTCAGAGTTTGTTCTGTTAGGTGACCTAAACTGGGATATGCTTAACAACCCGGCAGTCCTACAATCTAAGCTAGATGCCCTCAATCTCTCACAAATTATCAAGGAACCCAACAGGTACAACCCCAAATCCGTAAACATGGGCACACTCTTAGATATTATCCTGCCCAACTTGCCCTCAAAATACACCTCTGCTGTTTTCAAATCAGGATCTCAGTGATCACTGCCTCATTGCCTGCATCCGCTATGGGTCCGCAGTCAAACGACCACCCCTCATCACTATCAAATGCTCCCTAAAATACTTCTGCGAGCAGGCCTTTCTAATCGACCTGGCCTGGGTATCCTGGAAGGATATTGACCTCATCCCGTCAGTCGAGGATGCCTGGTCGTTCTTAAAAAGTAATTTCCTCACCATCTTAAATAAGCATGCCCCATTCAAAAAATGTAGAACGAAGAACAGATATAGACCTTGGTTCACTCCAGACCCGACTGCTCTTGACCAGCACAAAAACATCCTGTGGCGTTCTGCATTAGCATTGAATAGCCCTCGCGACATGCAACTTTTCAGGGAAGCCAGGAACCAATACACTCAGTCAGTTAGGAAAGCAAAGGCTAGCCTTTTCAAAAAAAATTGCATCCTGTAGCTCTAACTCCAAAAAGTTTGGGGACAGTAAAGTCCATGGAGAATAAGAGCACCTCCTCCCAGCTGTCCACTGCACTGAGGCTAGGAAACACCACCACGATAAGAATTTCAATAAGCATTTCTCTACGGCCATGCCTTCCTCCTGGCTACCCCAAACCCGGCCAACAGCTCAGCACCCCACCCAACAAAGGTGGAATAAATAAATAAATAAAATCTTTCACCCGAGTATAAGGGACAGGTGGGGACGGACAGTTAGAATAATGAGGGCTGCTGTGGTACAGCGACAGAGCAGACCTCTGAAAACAGACTGGTCAAGTGGACCATGGTCAAAAGTAGTGTATAAGCAATAGAGTGTTGGATGCATTCAAAGGGTTAAGAAGCTGCATGGTATTTACCAGTGACGTTAATTGGGATGACACAGGATGTGATGACTTGTGAGTCGCTCTTCATCCTCTCCTGAGGTGTGGGCAGTGGGAGAACTCTGGACCAGTTAGTCTGCTTGTCCAGCGTGGAGGGAACGTTAGGGACAGGGTGCCGAGGTCGTTGGCCGAGACTGTCAGAGGGAGGAGCAGCCTGGAACAGTAAGTGGTGGTAAAGGTTAGGGGTTGGGTTATGGTTAAGGTCAGGTTAATGGAGCTGGGTTACAGCAGAGTTACATGCAGATGGTTAGGGTTATTGATCCATAAGTGATTTAATAAAAAACCTCACAATTAGAAGTATCCTACAACATGCACAAAGACAACATTTAAACTAGCTATACAAAAAAAAATGTAAACTTCAAATCAAATCCAATTTTATTTGTCACATACACATGGTTAGCAGATGTTAATGCGAGTGTAGCGAAATGCTTGTGCTTCTAGTTCCGACAATGCAGTAATAACGAACAAGTAATCTAACTAACAATTCCAAAAAACTACTGTCTTATACACAGTGTAAGGGGATAAAGAATATGTACATAAGGATATATGAATGAGTGATGGTACAGAGCAGCATAGGCAAGATACAGTAGATGATATCGAGTACAGTATATACATATGAGATGAGTACGTAAACCAAGTGGCATAGTTAAAGTGGCTAGTGATACATGTATTACATAAGGATGCAGTCGATGATATAGAGTACAGTATATACGTATGCATATGAGATGAATAATGTAGGGTAAGTAACATTATATAAGGTAGCATTGTTTAAAGTGGCTAGTGATATATTTACATCATTTCCCATCAATTCCCATTATTAAAGTGGCTGGAGTTGAGTCAGTGTCATTGACAGTGTGTTGGCAGCAGCCACTCAATGTTAGTGGTGGCTGTTTAACAGTCTGATGGCCTTGAGATAGAAGCTGTTTTTCAGTCTCTCGGTCCCAGCTTTGATGCACCTGTACTGACCTCGCCTTCTGGATGACAGCGGGGTGAACAGGCAGTGGCTCGGGTGGTTGATGTCCTTGATGATCTTTATGGCCTTCCTGTAGCGTCGGGTGGTGTAGGTGTCCTGGAGGGCAGGTAGTTTGCCCCCGGTGATGCGTTGTGCAGACCTCACTACCCCCTGGAGAGCCTTACGGTTGTGGGCGGAGCAGTTGCACTCCGAGGGCCCTCACCTCCTCCCTGTAGGCCGTCTCGTCGTTGTTGGTAATCAAGCCTACCTAAGTCCGCAAACTTGATGATTGAGTTGGAGGCGTGCGTGACCAGGGAGTACAGGAGAGGGCTCAGAACGCACCCTTGTGGGGCCCCAGTGTTGAGGATCAGCGGGGTGGAGATGTTGTTGCCTACCCTCACCACCTGGGGGCGGCCCGTCAGGAAGTCCAGTACCCAGTTGCACAGGGCGGGATCGAGACCCAGGGTCTCGAGCTTGATGACGAGCTTGGAGGGTACTATGGTGTTGAATGCCGAGCTGTAGTCGATGAACAGCATTCTCACATAGGTATTCCTCTTGTCCAGATGGGTTAGGGCAGTGTGCAGTGTGGTTGAGATTGCATCGTCTGTGGACATATTTGGGCGGTAAGCAAATTGGAGTGGGTCTAGGGTGTCAGGTAGGGTGGAGGTGATATGGTCCTTGACTAGTCTCTCAAAGCACTTCATGATGACGGAAGTGAGTGCTACGGGGCAGTAGTCGTTTAGCTCAGTTATCTTAGCTTTCTTGGGAACAGGAACAATGGTGGCCCTCTTGAAGCATGTGGGAACAGCAGACTGGTATAGGGATTGATTGAATATGTCCGTGAACACACCGGCCAGCTGGTCTGCGCATGCTCTGAGGGCGCGGCTGGGGATGCTGTCTGGGCCTGCAGCCTTGCGAGGGTTAACACGTTTAAATGTTTTACTCACCTCGGCTGCAGTGAAGGAGAGTTCGCATGTTTTCGTTGCAGGCCGTGTCAGTGGCACTGTATTGTCCTCAAAGCGGGCAAAAAAGTTATTTAGTCTGCCTGGGAGCAAGACATCCTGGTCTGTGACTGGGCTGGTTTTCTTCTTGTAGTCCGTGATTGACTGTAGACCCTGCCACTGAGCAGTCTGAGCCGTTGAATTGAGATTCTACTTTGTCTCTATACTGACGCTTAGCTTGTTTGATATCCTTGCGGAGGGAATAGTTGCACTGTCTAGGTCATGTTACCAGTCACCTTGCCCTGATTAAAAGCAGTGGTTCGTGCTTTCATTAGAGTTACCAGCCTCAGAAATTGCAGCCCAAATAAATGCTTCACAGAGTTCAAGTAACAGACACATCTCAACAACTGTTCAGATAATGAAATCAGGCCTTCATGGTCGAATTGCTGCAAAGAAACCACTACTAAAGGACACCAATAAGAAGAAGAGACATGCTTGGGCTAAGAAACACGAGCAATGGACATTAGACTGGTGGAAATCTGCCTGATGGTCTGATGAGTCCAAATTTGAGATGTTTGGTTCCAACCGCCATGTCTTTGTGAGAAGCAGAGTAGCTGAATGGATGATCTCCGTATGTGTAGTTCCCACCGTGAAGCATGGAGGGGGTGGCGTGATGGTGCTTTGCTGTGATTTATTTAGAATTCAAGGCGCACTTAACCAGCATTGCTTCCACAGCATTCTACAGCGATACTCTATCCCATCTGGTTTGCGCTTAGAGGAACTTTCTATTTTTTTCAACAGGACAATGACCCCAACACACCTCCAGGCAGTGTAAGGGCTATTTGACCAAGAAGGAGAGTGATGGAGTGCTGCATCTGATGACCTGGTCTCCCCATTCACCTGACCTCAACCCAAATGAGATGGTTTGTATGAGTTGGACCGCAGAGTGAAGGAAAAGCAGCCAACAAGTGCTTAGCATGTGTGGGAACTACTTCAAGATTGTTGGAAAAGCATTCCAGGTGAAGCTGGTTGAGAGAATGCCAAGCCTATGCAAAACTGTCATCAAGGCAAAGGGCAAACTTTGTAGATTCTTCAATCTAAAATATATTTTGATTTGTTTAACCATTTTTTGGTTACTATGTGTTATTTCAGTTTTGTATTCTACAATGTAGAAACAGTAAAAATAAAGAAAAACACTTAAATA
Source organism: Oncorhynchus tshawytscha (assembly GCF_018296145.1). Taxonomy (NCBI): domain Eukaryota; kingdom Metazoa; phylum Chordata; class Actinopteri; order Salmoniformes; family Salmonidae; genus Oncorhynchus; species Oncorhynchus tshawytscha. Next base: position 533,977 of record NC_056434.1, read on the forward strand.
AATAGGTGTCCAAACTTTTGATTGGTAGTGTATATACAGTGCACTCGGAAAGTATTCAGACCTAGACTTTTTCCACATTTTGTTACGTTACAGCATTATTCTAAAAAAAAATGTTTTTTAAATTCTCAACAATCCACACACACAATACCCCATAATGAGAAAGAAAAAAAGTTTTAAAATGACTGCACTGTTGGCGCATTTTGCTACACCCGCGATAGCATCTGCTAAATGTGTATGCGACAAATACAATTTTATTTTGATTTGAAGTACAAGTACAGTACCATGGTCGAAGAGCGAGAGGAGACATGAATGAGTAGTGCTGAGGGTAGGTGGGTCACCAGAGGAATCCCAGACATACATGTTTATATGTGATGATGTAATAGTGGAACAGAGTTAAGAACGTGTTGTAAGGTCACGCCACAGCTAGCTTGAAATGTTGCGGATGGAGACATCCAATTGGTACCACTACTCCCTACACCGTCCCGCTCTGCTCTACTCCCCGTAACGTGCCGCGCCACTCCCTACTCCGTCCCGCTCTGCTCCACTCCCCGTAACGTGCCGCACCACTCCCTACTCCGTCCCGCTCCGCTCCCCTCCACTCCACTCCCTACTCCGTCCCGCTCCGCTCCCCTCCACTCCCTACTCCGTCCCGCTCCCCTCCCGTCTCCCTACTCCGTCCCGCTCCCCTCCCTCCCTCCCTGCCGCTCCCCTCCCTACTCCGTCCCGCTCCGCTCCCCTCCCTACTCCGTCCCGCTCCCCTCCCTACTCCGTCCCGCTCCCCACTCCCCTCCCTACTCCGTCCCGCTCCCCACTCCGTCCCGCTCCACTCCCCGTAACGTGCCGCGCCACTCCCTACTCCGTCCCGCTCTGCTCCACTCCCTACACCGTCCCGCTCTGCTCCACTCCCCGTAATGTGCCGCTCTCTACTACTCCGTCCCGCTCTGCTCCACTCCCCGTAATGTGCCGCTCTCTACTCCGTCCCGCTCTGCTCCACTCCCCGTAATGTGCCGCTCTCTACTCCGTCCCGCTCTGCTCCACTCCCCGTAACGTGCCGCTCCCTACTCCGTCCCGCTCTGCGCCACTCCCTACTCCGTCCCGCTCTGCGCCACTCCCCGTAACGTGCCGCACCACTCCCTACTCCTACTCTATACCCCTCTCCTCTCCTCCCCTCTCCATACTATACCCCTCTCCTCCCCTCTCCATACTATACCACTCTCCATACTATACCACTCTCCTCCCCCATACTATACCACTCTCCTCCCCACTCCATACTATACCCCTCTCCATACTATACCCCTCTCCTCCCCTCTCCATACCCCTCTCCATACTATACCCCTCTCCATACTATACCCCTCTCCTCCCCTCTCCATACTATACCCCTCTCCATACTATACCCCTCTCCATACTATACCCCTCTCCTCCCCTCTCCATACTATACCCCTCTCCTCCCCTCTCCATACTATACCCCTCCATACTATACCCCTCTCCATACCCCTATACCCCTATCCCTCTCCTCCCCTCTCCATACTATACCCCTCTCCTCCCCTCTCCATACCCCTCTCCATACTCTCCATACCCCTCTCCATACTATACCCCTCTCCTCCCCCCCTCTCCATACTATACCCCTCTCCTCCCCTCTCCATACTATACCCCTCTCCTCCCCCCTCTCCATACTATACCCCTCTCCATACTATACCCCTCTCCATACCCCCCCTCCATACCCCTCTCCATACTATACTATACCCCTCTCCATACTATACCCCTCTCCATACTATACCCCCCCTCTCCATCCCCTCCCATACTATACCCCTCCCATACTATACCCCTCTCCATCCCCTCCATACTATACCATACTATACCCCTCTCCATACTATACCCCTCCCTCCATACTATACCCCTCTCCATACTATACCCCTCTCCTCCCCTCTCCATACTATACCCCCCCTCTCCCCATACTATACCCCTCTCCTCCCCTCTCCATACTATACCACTCTCCATACTATACCCCTCTCCATACTATACCCCTCTCCATACTATACCCCTCTCCTCCCCTCTCCATACTATACCCCTCTCCTCCCTCCTCCCTCTCCCCCTCCCCTCCATACTATACCCCTCTCCTCCCTATACCCCTCCCCTCCATACTATACCCCTCTCCATACTATACCCCTCTCCATACTATACCCCTCTCCTCCCCTCTCCATACTATACCCCTCTCCTCCCCTCCTCCCCTCCCCCCTCTCCATACTATACCCCTCCCCTCTCCATACTATACCCCTCTCCATACTATACCCCTCTCCTCCCCTCTCCATACTATACCCTCTCCCCTCTCCATACTATACCCCTCTCCATACTATACCCCTCTCCATACCCCCTCCCCTCTCCATACTATACCCCTCTCCTCCCCCCTCCATACTATACCCCTCTCCTCCCCTCTCCATACTATACCCCTCTCCTCCCCTCTCCATACTATACCCCTCTCCTCCCCTCTCCATACTATACCCCTCTCCTCCCCTCTCCATACTATACCCCCTCTCCATACTATACCCCTCTCCTCCCCTCTCCATACTATACCCCTCTCCTCCCCCCATACTCCCTCTCTCCATACTATACCCCTCTCCTCCCCTCCCCTCTCCATACTATACCCCTCTCCTCCCCTCTCCTCTCCATACTATACCCCTCTCCTCCCCTCTCCATACTATACCCCTCCCCTCCATACTATACCCCCTCTCCTCCCCTCTCCATACTATACCCCTCTCCTCCCCTCTCCATACTATACCCCTCTCCTCCCCTCTCCTCCCCTCCCATACTATACCCCTCTCCTCTCCATACTATACCCCTCTCCCCCTCCATACTATACCCCCTCCCTCCATACTATACCCCTCCTCCCCTCTCCATACTATACCCCTCTCCTCCCCTCTCCATACTATACCCCTCTCTCCCCTCTCCATACTATACCCCTCTCCATACTATACCCCTCTCCTCCCCTCTCCATACTATACCCCTCCTCCATACTATACCCCTCCATACCCCCTCCCCTCTCCATACTATACCCCTCTCCTCCCCTCTCCATACTATACCCCTCTCCTCCCCTATACTCCATACTATACCCCTCTCCTCCCCTCTCCATACTATACCCCTCCTCCCCTCTCCCCTCTCCTCCCCTCTCCATACTATACCCCTCTCCTCCCCTCTCCATACTATACCCCTCTCCCTACTATACCCCTCTCCTCCCCTCTCCATACTATACCCCTCTCCTCCCCTCTCCATACTATACCACTCTCCTCCCCTCTCCATACTATACCACTCTCCTCCCCTCTCCATACTATACCCCTCTCCTCCCCTCTCCATACTATACCCCTCTCCTCCCCTCTCCATACTATACCCCTCTCCATACTATACCCCTCTCCTCCCCTCTCCATACTATACCCCTCTCCATACTATACCCCTCTCCCCTCCCCCCTCTCCATACTATACCCCTCTCCTCCCCTCTCCATACTATACCCCTCTCCTCCCCTCTCCATACTATAACCCTCTCCTCCCCTCTCCATACTATACCCCTCTCCTCCCCTCTCCATACTATACCCCTCTCCATACTATACCCCTCTCCATACTATACCCCTCTCCATACTATACCCCTCTCCTCCCCTCTCCATACTATACCCCTCTCCTCCCCTCTCCATACTATACCCCTCTCCATACTATACCCCTCTCCATACTATACCCCTCTCCTCCCCTCTCCATACTATACCCCCTCTCCTCCCCTCTCCATACTATACCCCTCTCCTCACTATACCACTCTCCTCCCCTCTCCATACTATACCACTCTCCTCCCCTCTCCATACTATACCACTCTCCTCCCCTCTCCATACTATACCACTCTCCTCCCCTCCATACTATACCACTCTCCTCCCCTCTCCTCCCTATACTATACCACTCTCCTCCCCTCTCCATACTATACCACTCTCCTCCCCTCTCCATACTATACCACTCTCCTCCCCTCTCCATACTATACCACTCTCCTCCCCTCTCCATACTATACCACTCTCCTCCCCTCTCCATACTATACCACTCTCCTCCCCTCTCCATACTATACCACTCTCCTCCCCTCTCCATACTATACCACTCTCCTCCCCTCTCCATACTATACCACTCTCCTCCCCTCTCCATACTATACCACTATCGTTTCCCCTCTTTCTGGCTGCCCTCACCTTCCCTTCTAAGTTCCAGTTTGTTAATTTGTCATGTACACAGTGCAATGAAATGCTGACTGGCAGATTAATCTCTTGACAATGCAACAACAATAGAACAAATATTTATCTGAGTGAAGAAAAACAGTAATGCAAATAAAAGCTCAATGAATTAATTTCACAGATTTAATAATGGGCAGCTTTTTTAAAATGACAAATAGTTGCATAGCCTATGAAAATAACAGCCAAGCATATTTACCTGTAGAACGGGTTATAAGACCTCTATGAGTCAATTAATTTAGTCAGTTCTACCACCTCAACACTGCCCATTTTAAACGGGTTAAATATCAAGTTGTTGAAAAGTTCAGCTTCCTTCCATAGGAAGCTTTGTAGTTCAGCTTCCTTCCATAGGAAGCTTTGTAGTTCAGCTTCCTTCCATAGGAAGCTTTGTAGTTCAGCTTCCGTCCATAGGAAGCTTTGTAGTTCAGCTTCCTTCCATAGGAAGCTTTGTAGTTCAGCTTCCGTCCATAGGAAGCTTTGTAGTTCAGCTTCCGTCCATAGGAAGCTTTGTAGTTCAGCTTCCGTCCATAGGAAGCTTTGTAGTTCAGCTTCCGTCCATAGGAAAGCTTTGTAGTTCAGCTTCCGTCCATAGGAAAGCTTTGTAGTTCAGCTTCCGTCCATAGGAAAGCTTTGTAGTTCAGCTTCCGTCCATAGGAAAGCTTTGTAGTTCAGCTTCCGTCCATAGGAAAGCTTTGTAGTTCAGCTTCCGTCCATAGGAAAGCTTTGTAGTTCAGCTTCCGTCCATAGGAAAGCTTTGTAGTTCAGCTTCCGTCCATAGGAAAGCTTTGTAGTTCAGCTTCCGTCCATAGGAAAGCCAGCTTCCGTCCAGGAAAGCTTTGTAGTTCAGCTTCCGTCCATAGGAAAGCTTTGTAGTTCAGCTTCCGTCCATAGGAAAGCTTTGTAGTTCAGCTTCCGTCCATAGGAAAGCTTTGTAGTTCAGCTTCCGTCCATAGGAAAGCTTTGTAGTTCAGCTTCCGTCCATAGGAAAGCTTTGTAGTTCAGCTTCCGTCCATAGGAAAGCTTTGTAGTTCAGCTTCCGTCCATAGGAAAGCTTTGTAGTTCAGCTTCCGTCCATAGGAAAGCTTTGTAGTTCAGCTTCCGTCCATAGGGGGCACCGTGCTGACGTCAGAAGAGAGGCGCTTCAGTCAAAAGCTTTCTGGGACGTGAGAGGTCCACGACATCTCCTCCAATCACATCAGGTACCATGTCACTCCAGGGGCATTTTGCAGTGTGCCTGCTACTGCCTAGCACAGTTTATTGGATTGTTTATTTTAGTCATACAAATGTGTCAGTAAAACATTTGTTTTAAATACTGCATAGTGTGGTTATGGAAACTCAAAATAGACTTTACATTTTTGTAAATTAATAAAAAAATGTTTACCATCAAAAGGTTTGGGGCTGGACCAAAAACACTGGGTCAGACTGCTCTCTGGGTCAGACTGCTCTCTGGGTCAGACTGCTCTCTGGGTCAGACTGCTCTCTGGGACTGCTCTCTGGGTCAGACTGCTCTCTGGGTCAGACTGCTCTCTGGGTCAGACTGCTCTCTGGGTCAGACTGCTCTCTGGGTCAGACTGCTCTCTGGGTCAGACTGCTCTCTGGGTCAGACTGCTCTCTGACTTTCTGCTTCCCCAAACTTCAATATGGTCACTAAACTAAACGTCAGAAATGTTTTCTTTGCTTCTCAACCGTGGAGCTTGGCAATGCTGAAAACAAACCCTTTTCTTCTGGCATCCAAGCTGAAAGAAACTATTTCTGAATGAATTAATCTGGTTAAAGAGCTCTTACCTTCAGGTCCTAACAGAGAGGTCCACATGGGTTCAACTGGTTCCCATCCTCCTCTACCCTCCTCTCATTCTTACCCTGCACTACCCCCATGTCCAAGTTAAAGCAGCTCTCTCCTCTGGGTGTCAGTTCCCAGCAGATTTAAGAGGCAACAAAATGCCACAAAAGGAACCGTCTCCTTGGAAACATTCCCCAAATAGGAAAACAAATCAAAGAGAACATTTACAGTGGATTTGTTTTTACAACAATAAGGGCAGAGAGAGAGCGAGTGAGACACAGCGAGACAGAGACAGAAATCAAGAGATAGCGAGTGAGACACAGCTAGACAGAGCTAGAGAGAGAGACACAGCGAGACAGAGCTAGAGAGCCAGAGAGCGGGAGACAGAGAGAGAGAGCTAGAGAGCCAGACAGCGAGAGATAGCGAGAGAGCGGGAGAGAGCAGGAGAGAGACAGAATGCGAGAGAGAGCGGGAGACAGCGAGAGAGAGCGGGAGACAGCGAGAGAGAGCGGGAGACAGCGAGAGAGAGCGAGAGAGAGCGGGAGACAGCGAGAGAGAGCGGGAGACAGCGAGAGAGAGCGGGAGACAGCGAGAGAGAGCGAGAGAGAGCGGGAGACAGCGAGAGAGAGCGGGAGACAGCGAGACAGCGAGAGAGAGCGGGAGACAGCGAGAGAGAGCGGGAGACAGCGAGAGAGAGCGGGAGACAGCGGGAGACAGCGAGAGAGAGCGGGAGACAGCGAGAGAGAGCGGGAGACAGCGAGAGAGAGCGGGAGACAGCGAGAGAGAGCGGGAGACAGCGAGAGAGAGACGGGAGACAGCGGGAGAGAGAGAGAGCGGGAGACAGCGAGAGAGAGCGGGAGACAGCGGGAGACAGCGAGAGACAGCGGGAGACAGCGAGAGAGAGCGGGAGACAGCGAGAGAGAGCGGGAGACAGCGAGAGAGAGCGGGAGACAGCGAGAGACAGCGAGAGAGAGCGGGAGACAGCGAGAGAGAGCGAGAGAGAGCGGGAGACAGCGGGAGACAGCGAGAGAGAGCGAGAGAGAGCGGGAGACAGCGGGAGAGCGGGAGACAGCGAGAGAGAGGGAGACAGCGAGAGAGAGCGGGAGACAGCGAGAGACAGGCAGACAATAAAAAGTTTTGTTTTCTTTGGTACTCTTTGGTGGGGGGGGGGTCTGGGTAACCGCAGTACTGAGGCATGATGGGTAATCACAGAGAGAACGCCGTCATTATGGAACCCAGTCATTATGTAACCCCAGACTGCTGGGACTCTTAACAGGTTGGAACCCTCGTATGCGACACACACATTCCAAACATACTGCAGCTCAGATGTCAAATGAATATTATTCTACAACCTGTATCTGACTCTGCAGGAACTAGGAAAACAATCTGCTCTGTGAACATTTAAATTGGTCCAACTGTGTAAAAGAGAAGGATTTATTCAGCAGAGATTGATTTTTTTTACAGACGGCAGTTTATGATTCTGACCAGGTTAGAGTCGGAGGAAACAAACAGTATAGAAAAGGAATGTTGAAAGAATGTTTGAGAAGCATTCTAGAGTTAGAACATCACAACAGGCACAGAGAAGAGAGGAAGAGACAAGAGAGGAGAGAAGGAGAGATGAGGAGACATGGACCAATACCTTTCTGCCCCAGGGAGAGAAGTGGCAACATTCGGTGAGGGAGGAGGAGCGGGGGGCGGGGCTGTCAAACTACAACATGAGGATGACAAAATGAATGAATGATGAAGAAATATAAATGGATTCAGACTCAGACATTTTAAGGGTTATTGAACCACAATACACTGGGGACAAAGGAAATCTCAGGACGGAGACGAGCGGATATGTAGACAGAGGGTGAGACAGTCACCAGGTGTTTATGTCCTGAAAGAGAGCTAAATAAACCAGTTACATTACAGAACCGTCCAGGTACCCAGAACCTCTGATCAACTGCAGGATGAAGGATTGTGACATTTCCCAGACCCATGAATGACTGAGGAGCAACTGAACAGGATGCAGAGTTCAAACCCATGGAACAAATGAGTAACCCTTCTTTCCTGTTACCTTGGTCTGTTCTAGCTGCTGATCGTCGAATGGTTTCCCCTGCCGCTGGAGAGGAGAAACATGCATGGCACAGACATACATTCATATGTTGTCATTCACATGCATCCACTCAACAGAACTGAACAAAGAAACGCTGCATTTCAGGATGAAATAGTATACATTGTGACTTCACACATGCAGACCACTGCATCTGGAAAGGAAAAATGAAACTGATTCACAACCTTTTTTTGTTAAAAACATATATTTTCTTGATGAAAGTGGAACGCACATGTACAGTGCAGTCGGAAAATTTCTCCACCCTTGACTGTTTTGACGTTTTGTTACAGCCTTATTCTAAAATGGATTAAATCAAACATTTCCCTCAATCTAACTACAACACAGAAACTGGGGAACGTAACACTGGGCCACTCAAGGACATTCAATTACTTGTCCTGAAGCCACTCCTCCATTATGACAATGCAAAAATACATTTTTTAGAAATGTTGGCAAATTGATTTAAAATAAAAAACAGATACCTTATTTACGCAAGTATTCAGACCCTTTGCTATGAGACTCGAAATGGAGCTCAGGTGCATCATGTCTCCATTGATCATCCTTGAGATGTTTCTACAACTTGATTCGAGTCCACCTGTGGTAAATTCAATTGATTGGACATTATTTGGAAAGGCTCACACACGTCTATATAAAAGGTCCTACAGTTGACAATGCATGTCAGAACAAAATCCAAGCCATGAGGTCCAAAGAATTGTCCGTAGAGCTCCGAGACAGGATTGTGTCGAAGCACAGATCTAGGGAAGGGTACCAAAACATTTCTGCAGCGTTAAAGGTCCCCAAGAGCACAGTAGCCTCCACCACCGAGACTCTTCCTAGAGCTGGCCGCCCGGCCAAATTGAGCAATCCGGGGAGAAGGGCCTTGGTCAAGGAGGTGACCAAGAACTTGATGGTAACTCTTGACTGAGCTCCAGAGTTCTTCTGTGGACATGGGAGAACCTTCCCGAAGAAAAAAACATCTCTGCAGCACTCCACCAATCAGGCATTTATGGTAGAGCGGTCAGACGGAAGCAACTCCTCAGTAAAAGGCACATGACAGTCCGCTTGGAGTTTGCCAAAAGGCACCTAAAGGACTCTCAGACCATGACAAACAAGATTCTCTGGTCTGATGAAACCAAGATTGAACTCTTTGGCCTGAAAGCCAAGCGTCACGTCTGGAGGAAAGCTAGCACCATCCCTACAGTGAAGCGTGGTGGCAGCATCATGCTGTTTTTCAGCGGCAGGGACTGGGAGACTAGTCAGGATCGAGGCAAAGACGAATGGAGAAAAGTACAGAGATCCTTGATTTTTTTTTTTTTTAAATAACTTGTCCAGAGCACTCAGCACCTCAGACTGGGGTGAAGGTAGACCTTCCAACAGGATAACAATCCTAAGTACACAGCCAAGACAACACAGGAGTGGCTTCGGGACAAGTAATTGAATGTCCTTGAGTGGCCCAGTGTTACTTTCCCCAGTTTGTGTTGTAGTTTGTGTATTTGAGTGTGTGTCCCCCAAGCAGCTGATTGGTCGACTCCACAGCTAATTGGAGCCCACTCGTCAAGTTACAGCTGTATCCCATTAGACTCCTTCTCCAGTTATAAAAGCCAGTGTTCTGTTGTTCAGGAGAGGGATCACTGCTTGGAGGTCATTGCAGAAAGATGATTGCTGAGAGAGGAGGATGGTTATAGCATATGTTGGTTGTTTCTCAGGCAGTTGGTATGTACTATGTTAGTTGTTGATGGGAGCAGCTAGGTTCTGTGTGAGTTTGTTGCTCAGTCAGAGCCTATTTGATGTCCTGTGTTTCTCTGGGTTTGTGAAATTGTTAATAATATTGTTTCATTTGTTCCCAGGGGGTAAGGGGAAGGCACCTAGGGAGTGCTTAGGCAAGGGGCCCGCGGGCATACATATACCCGTAGTATATTCACTGTCTAGGCACACTAGGTAAGACCTGGGTGGACCACCCCCTGTATTTTGGTTAGGGCACCAGGTGGTGCTAAATTAGGTAAGTAGTGGGTAGGCAGGTAAGGTAGGAGAGGGGGGCTTTGAGATTTACTTTCTTTGCTTTTGTTCCGTCCAGCCCCTTTTCCCCATATTACCGTGTGACGGAATAAATTCCTAGTAAATGGTAAATTCTCTGCCTTTTGTCATCCTTACTCGCACCTACAGTCCCATACTGCTTTCACTCCACGGGGAGTTGAGTTGTAGCAGGGTGTTGCGTTCCCTCTTCCTAGAGGCATGCGTAACACCCAGCCAAAGCCTGACTTGAACCTGATCGAACATCTCTGGAGAGACCTGAAAATAGCTGTGCAACGATTCTCTCCATCCAACCTGACAGTTTGAGAGGATCTACAGGTGTGCCAAGCCTGTAGAGTCATACCCAAAAAGACTTGAGGCTGTAATCGCTGCCAAAGGTGCTTCAACATAGTACTGAGTAAAGGGTCTGTAAACGCGATATAAAAATATATATAATTTAAAGCGACAAAAAATATAAAACTGGAAAGTCGACCTCAGGATTGACAGGTTCTTACCACAGACACGTCGATGGAGAACTAAAGAAAGGAGAGAACTTCAAGTGACGTATGTACATATTACATTGACTGACCTGTACCTTGACTGACCTGTACATTGACTGACCTGTACATTGACTGACCTGTACATTGACTGACCTGTACATTGACTGACCTGTACATTGACTGACCTGTACATTGACTGACCTGTACATTGACTGACCTGTACATTGACTGACCTGTACATTGACTGACCTGTACATTGACTCGGTACCGCCACCCCCTGTATATAGCGTCGTTATTACATAAAACGTGTATATATTTTTTTTAAAGTACCTATTTTCTTAACTCTTATTTTTCCTAGAACTGCATCTCAGCGGCCTCCCAAGTGGCTCAGAGGTCTAAGGCACTGCATCTCAGCGGCCTCCCAAGTGGCTCAGAGGTCTAAGGCACTGCATCTCAGCACAATAGAATGTTACTACAGACCCGGGTTCATTCCCAGGCTGTTCCCAGGGAGTCCCATAATTGGCCCAGGAGGAAGGAATGACTCCACCTTTGCCTCTCCTGAGCCTGTTGGGGAGTTGCAGCAATGAAACGTGATCAAATATTTTGGGAGAAAAAGGGGGTACAATGCGCACACAAACACCTTATAAGTAACTATTTCACTGTATGGTGAAATTTTGCATTTGGCACATTATGACAAATACAATTTGATTTGACAGCAGTCCCTGTGAGGATGGAACCTGGTCATCAGAATAGGAAACAGATGACTCAAAATGGTGTGGCACCTAGAGGCTTTATCATAGATATTGTCTGTAAGTATATGTCTGTTATCCATAAGTTGGTAGTTGATATGAGTGGAAGTTGTGTTACCGCAGTCAGGCTCCAGCCCCTCTGCGGTCTCCTCCTGGCAGAGTGTGGTGAGGGGTACGTGGGCATAGGGGGTGCCACAGAGACAGCGATGGTCACTTTGCGTCTTCTGCTGCTCGCTTGCTGTCTCAGCTGGTAATCTGAGACACACACACACACACACACACACAAGCAATGAAAACAGCAAAACATGTGGAGAGAATTTCCAAAATGCTATATCCACCAATTATTTTCCCCATTTGTTTTTTTTCCCATCAGAAATTATAGGTACCTTCATGTGTAAGTAAAATAGCACTATATCAACTCTACTATATCAACTGTACTCTACTATATCAACTCTACTATATCAACTCTACTCTACTATATCTACTCTACTATATCAACTGTACTCTACTATAACTCCTGTCGCCATACTCCTGTCGCCATACTCCTGTACTATATATACTGTCGCCATACTCCTGTACTATATATACTGTCGCCATACTACTGTACTATATCTGTCGCCATTCTACTGTACTATATCTGTCGCCATTCTACTGTACTATATCTGTCGCCATACTACTGTACTATATATACTGTCGCCATACTACTGTACTATATCTGTCGCCATTCTACTGTACTATATCTGTCGCCATACTACTGTACTATATATACTGTCGCCATACTACTGTACTATATCTGTCGCCATTCTACTGTACTATATCTGTCGCCATACTACTGTACTATATCTGTCGCCATTCTACTGTACTATATCTGTCGCCATACTACTGTACTATATCTGTCGCCATTCTACTGTACTATATCTGTCGCCATACTACTGTACTATATCTGTCGCCATACTACTGTACTATATGTCGCCATACTACTGTACTATGTCACCATACTACTGTACTATGTCACCACACTACTGTACTATGTCACCACACTACTGTACCTGTCACCACACTACTGTACTATGTCACACTACTATACCTGTCACCACACTACTATACCTGTCACCACACTACTATACCTGTCACCACACTACTATACCTGTCACCACACTACTATACCTGTCACCACACTCCTGTCACCATACTCCTGTCACCACACTCCTGTCACCACACTCCTGTCACCACACTCCTGTCACCACACTCCTGTCACCACACTCCTGTCACCACACTCCTGTCACCACACTCCTGTCACCACACTCCTGTCACCACACTCCTGTCACCACACTCCTGTCACCACACTCCTGTCACCACACTCCTGTCACCACACTCCTGTCACCACACTCCTGTCACCACACTCCTGTCACCACACTCCTGTCACCATACTCCTGTCACCATACTCCTGTCACCATACTATATATACTGTCACCATACTACTATACTATATATACTGTCACCATACTACATATACTGTCACCATACTACTATACTATATATACTGTCAACATACTACTGTTCTATATCTGTCACCACACTACTATACCTGTCACCATAACTGTCACCATATTACTATACTATCTGTCACCATACTACTGTACTATATATACTGTCACCATACTACTGTACTATATATACTGTCACCATACTACTATACTATCTGTCACCATAATGCTGTCACCATATTACTGCACTATATCTACTGTACTGTCACACTGTCACCATACTATATCTACTGTCACCATACTATATCTACTGTCACCATATATACTGCACCATAACTACTGTCACCATATCTGTCACCATAACACCATAACCATAACTACTGTCACCATATCTACTGCCACTATATCTACTGTCACCATACTACTGTACTATATCTGTCACCATACTACTGTACTATATCTACTGTCACTGTATCTACATCTACTGTCACTGTATCTACTGTATCTACTGTATCTACTGTCACCATACTACTGTACTATATCTACTGGCACCATACCTACTGTCACCATATCTACTGTCACCATACTACTGTCCTATATCCACTGTCACCATATCTACTGTCACCATACCTACTGCACTATATCTACTGAGTGGCTACTGCCAACACACTGTCAATGACACTGACTCTACTCCAGCCACTTTAATAATGGGAATTGATGGGAAATTATGTAAAATATATCACTAGCCACTTTAAACAATGCTACCTTATATAATGTTACTTACCCTACATTATTCATCTCATATGCATACGTATATACTGTACTCTATATCATCGACTGCATCCTTATGTAATACATGTATCACTAGCCACTTTAACTACGCCACTTTGTTTACATACTTATCTCATATGTATATACTGTACTCGATATCATCTACTGTATCTTGCCTATGCTGCTCTGTACCATCACTCATTCATATATCCTTATGTACATATTCTTTATCCCCTTACACTGTGTATAAGACCGTAGTTTTTTTTTTTTTGGAATTGTTAGTTAGATTACTTGTTCGTTATTACTGCATTGTCGGAACTAGAAGCACAAGCATTTCGCTACACTCGCATTAACATCTGCTAACCATGTGTATGCGACAAATACAATTTGATTTGTCACCATACCACTGTACTATATCTACTGTCACCATATCTACTGTCACCATACCACTGTCACCATACTACTGTCACCATATCTACTGTCACCATATCTACTGCACTATATCTACTGTCACCATACTACTGCACTATATCTACTGTCACTATATCTACTGTCACCATACTACTGCACTATATCTACTGTCAAAATACTACTGCACTATATCTACTGTCAAAATACTACTGCACTATATCTACTGTCACCATACTACTGCACTATATCTACTGTCACCATACTACTGCACTATATCTACTGTCACCATACTACTTTCACTATATCTACTGTCACCATACTACTTTCACTATATCTACTGTCACCATACTACTTTCACTATATCTACTGTCACCATATCTACTGTCACCATACTACTGCACTCTATCTACTGTCACCATACTACTGCACTCTATCTACTGTCACCATACTACTGCACTCTATATATATATATACTGTCACCATACTACTGTACTACATCTACTGTCACCATACTGCTGTACTATATCTGAGTGAGGTGTTTCTATTGATCCACTAGATGGCACTTGTATGTTACTTCCTACAAACAGGAGATTCAGACCTTTACTGCCTGACGCAAAACGACACGCACGAAAACACTGAAAATAAAATACATTTCACAGACAAGCAAAGACAAAAGTAGAGTGGAGGAGCGTAGAGAGATGTCATGTAATATTACATGATTGGTTAATTGCTACTGACTGAACGATGTTTGCTGCTTAAGACCTAACTTCTGTGCAATGTGTGCGCGTGTCCGGGTGCGTGCTAGTGCTGTTAGTGTGTGCGTGCGTGTACCTCTGTGGCTGGCCCCGAGGCCCTGCTGTGCGGTGCGGTGCAGCTCCTGGAGACATGGTGGTCTGGTGGAGGGCAGGAACACATTCCTCTGGAGGAGCCATGGAGACACGTAGTAGTCTGATAACTTACACTCTACATCCAGGTCTGATACCGCTGTGGAGTGGAGGGAGGGGGGTGAGATGCATGAGAACAGGAGAATGGGTGGTGTTTAGGCAGAGCAGGGTTCCGAATGATCTGTGTGAAACCAATGAGGTGAAACGCTCCATGAGTTCTGTGAACATAAGGACTACCAGAGAAAAAAAAATAACTCGGCATGACACGACCTGGTCTACCAGCTAACCCACACCCGCACGACCAGCTAACCCACACCCGCACGACCTAGTCTACCAGCTAACCCACACGACCTGGTCTACCACTGGTTTCCAACAGTAACTCAAATCAATCTCAACCTACATACAATAGTGGAGTTATTAGGCTTTAGAACCATGCTACTGCTACAGAGCAGTACATAACCAGGCTAGCCTGACGCTACTGCTACAGAGCAGTACATAACCAGGCTAGCCTGACGCTACTGCTACAGAGCAGTACATAACCAGGCTAGCCTGACGCTACTGCTACAGAGCAGTACATAACCAGGCTAGCCTGACGCTACTGCTACAGAGCTGTATATAACCAGGCTAGCCTGACGCTACAGCTACAGAGCGGTATATAACCAGGCTAGCCTGA
The DNA here is from genome assembly GCF_018296145.1 of Oncorhynchus tshawytscha. Classification (NCBI taxonomy): domain Eukaryota; kingdom Metazoa; phylum Chordata; class Actinopteri; order Salmoniformes; family Salmonidae; genus Oncorhynchus; species Oncorhynchus tshawytscha. The sequence goes on from NC_056434.1 coordinate 549,581, forward strand.
CGCTACAGCTACAGAGCGGTATATAACCAGGCTAGCCTGACGCTACTGCTACAGAGCTGTATATAACCAGGCTAGCCTGACGCTACTGCTACAGCTACAGAGCAGTATATAACCAGGCTAGCCTGACGCTACTGCTACAGAGATTTGGAAGTACAGCAATATAAAATGAAAAGTGTGTCATGCACGCACTTAAGCAAGCAAGAAAAGCCCAGAAGAATAATGTATGCTTATTCAGTGCTGTTACTGAGCTTCCTGTAATAATTCTGGTCATGCTATGGTATTGATGATACAGTAGGTTACATTATACACCTACAGGAGTATGAAGTTCAGTTACAAGACTTTCAAAACATAGGATATGTAGTCATGGTATTAAGATGCCATGAAATCAACCACATATTGTAACTGGTCCAAGGTATTGTCTATTGTGTTATTGTTTTATTGTATACACAGCCAGATTAAAGCCAGGCAGGGATTTCAGTTTGAATTCAATCCCCTCTGATTCTAGGGATTTGACCCAGAATGGGACCATGTAGATTATGACTGGCCCTTATGTCTAGAACATGCTGTTTGCTTTGTTTCTCTGAATCATTGACGTTTCTCCAGTGTCTGCATTTCACAGAATTAGAAAGAGGTTCTACTTCAATTTAGATGACCTATATTTCTTATTAAGTGTAGCCGGGCATGACGAGGCAGATATTTGAATAACAACAAATATGACAGGTGGCCAGGGTCAGTTACTGTCCTAGAATACAAGAGATGTAGAAGCACTGGGGGTGGTGCTAACACTGAATAATACCATATACATACACCCCCCCACCCCGGTGGGAAGAGCCAAGGGGCACCATAGACAGAAGTATGTCACCAGCAGCAGATCCCCTAAAGCAGCAGATTAGTTGTAGAGGGAACAGGGTGGGCTACGGGACAAATAGGGTGGGCTACGGGACAAACAGGGTGGGCAGTGGAGCGGGCAGGTTGGGCTACGGGACAAACAGGTTGGGCTACGGGACAAACAGGGTGGGCAGGGTTAGCGGTGGAGCGGGCAGGTTGGGCTTTTAGCAGAGAAGCATATTTATTTTATTTAAAAAAAATAACCAACCAGTCACAATGATACAGACAAGAGTCCTGCTTAGATATGCAGAAAAATATTACAATGTAACCCTAACCATTGGTTTAAATGTAATCTGGCACCTTATGATAATATCAGGATATTTGTGATGACGCTATTATTTAGGTAACTGCCAAAATAAAGGAAACACTTGAGTAAATGAGGGATACAAATCATATTGAAAGCCGGTGATTCCACACAGGTTTGGTTCCTAAGTTAATTTAGCAATTAACATCCCATCATGCTCAGGGTCATGTACAGTATAAAAATGCCCAGTTGCCTATTATTTAGGCTTTGAAAGAGGAGTCTCAAAAGGAGCATAGGGAGTTTAAAGGGTGTCAATCACCATCTCAACCCAATTGAATAACTTATGAGAGATTCTGGACTGGTGCCTGAGACAGCGTTTTCCACCACCTTCATCAAAACACCAAATGATGGAATTCCGTGTTGAAGAATCGTGTCGCATCCCTCCAATAGAGTTCCAGACCCTTGTAGAATTTATGCCAAGGCGCATTGAAGCGGTTCTGGCTCGTGGTGGTCCAACACTTTATTAAAGACACTTTATATTGGAATGTCCTTTATTTTGTCAGTTACCTGCAATGACGTGCGTTATGATCCAAGGATGTACGACTAGAAACCCAGGATTGCCGATACCATATTCTACCCATGGAGGCCACCGGTCAGCCATAATGGCACTCCTCAGAAAAGCAGTCCTACATTTCATTTAATCTAGTGTGTATAAAAAAACATTGGTTATGAGCCCATGTGCTGTGTTGTAATTTGGATGTATTGTCCTAAGCATGTTAGTGCAGTATATTGAGAAGTGTGATTTACAAGTCAGAATGACACCCTCATTAAAATGACAATAGAACAGGAAAGGTACAGTGTGCTTGGATAACCAATGTAGAATATTTTTTTTTAAATGTACATCTGCATAATGATTATGGCTCTACATTGCAGGAAAAGCAGTTTGTTTTTCTGTACACTGAATTTGCCATCCACCCTCACATATTTTGTTCCACTAAAATAAATGGGTGCATGACTCCCCTGGTTGAGAGGACAGAGTGGGCTACAGGGTGAGCTGGCCCAGCTGGAGAGAGATCCATCTGAGCTAGACTCCATTCAGGTGTTGTAGTACTCGAGTCCGGTCTCGAGCCTACAAATTGAGCATCTTGGACTTGACTCGGTGTCGGACAGTGAGGACTTGGTCTTGCCTAGGTGTAATTTCATCCCTAGACCAGCGGAGTAAAAAAATAAAAAATGATCAGCATTCAGTCAGTGCATTAAACCCTAACATATATACACTCCTTTCATGAAACATGAACACAGTATCTTAACAGCTTTTAGATCTATTACAGACATGTTAGTACAGGGGTGAACCTACAGGCCTTCAGGGGTGAACCTACAGGCCTTCAGTGGGAGGCAAGTGGAAGGGGAAGAAAGTAAGGAACTTGTCTGTCGGCCATGCATTAAAGACAGATTGGTTAAAGAAAATTGTGATCGGTTAAATATATATATTTTTTTTTAGCCAACTCTGCAAATAGCAATACTGTGTGATTTGAAGTCAAATTGATCAATAATAAAATGAACTTTTTGGCTAAAAGAATTACATTTACAAAACTGTAGAAACAAATGAGAATATTAAAAGTTCATAACTTCTGTGAAACATCACAGCACAGTTGAAAAATAGAAATCCAATATGGATGGTGTTATGCCCTCAGACGAACCATCAAACAAGCAAAGCGTCAATACAGGATTAAGATTTAATCCTACTACACCGGCTCTGACGCTCCTCGGATGTGGCAGGGCTTAAAAACAATCATGGACTAGAAAGGGAAACCCAGACTCTAGACACGAGCCTACAGTGGTCCCTCAAGTTGTGTCACACCTTGCGTGCTGCCTCGGCATTCTGTGGCACGTTGTTTAATTCTCAGCCATTCTTTCTGTTACTGCACATTATTACTAGTTTGACCGCCAGAGGGCATCTTTGAGAAGCATTTGATAGTATTCTGTACTGGCATTACCAGAGAATTGAAAACCTTTTTGTAATAAGTGATTGGGATTGATTTCAATAAATTCGGCTTAATTAAATTTGATTAATATTATGGTGTTTCTATTCAGAGAAAAACGAAACCCTCACGCTGTACAATGTGACGTCAGGAGTAGGCTACAGGATCGGAGGATTCTGAATCGTTTGCCTTAAGACAACTTTGTTCCAATATTTCTGTAAATCAGTGATATTTATTCCCATAGTAATTCGTTATGGATGCATAACTAAATCAACATCTATTTTGAAAGCATATTTTTTGATCATTATTTTATTAACGAAATGTGTTTGTTTATTAGGCTACTGTGTAGTCTACAATAAATACTATAGTAAAACATAGGAAAGTGACCAATTCCTTACATTTTTTTTTAAAACCTTTATTTCACTAGGTAAATCAGTTAAGAACAAATTCTTATTTCCAATGACAGCCTAGGAACAACTGCCTTGTTCAGGGGTAGAACGACAATTTGTACCTTGTCACTACAGAATGCGGAGCAAGTGGGAGACCAAGGTTCAGATCCCCGTTGGGGAGGAAGGAGTAGGCTGCCCTTGTAAATAAGAATTTGTTCTTAACCTCGAAGCTAGGGGGCAGAATTTTCACTTTTGGATAAATAGCGTGCCCAATTTCAACTTCCTGCTACTCATGCCAAGAATATAAGATATGCATATTATTCATAGATTTGGATAGAAAACGCTGAAGTTTCTCAAACTGTTTGAATCACATCTGAGTATAACAGAACTTATGTAGCAGGCAAAACCCCGAGGACTAACTGTTCAGGGAACAGAGAGTGGAGAAAAAAAAGATTCTATACAGTTAGTCCTCGGGGTTTTGCCTGCTACATAAGTTCTGTTTAGAGTCAATTGGAGGTGTACCTGTGGATGTATTTCAAGGCCTACCTTCAAACACCATGCTTCTTTGCTTGGCATCATGGGAAAATCAAAAGAAAATCAGCAAAGACCTCAGGAAAAAAAATTGTTGACCTCCACAAGTCTGGTTCATCCTTGGAAGCAATTTCCAAATGCCTGAAGGTACCACGCAGCCATGATACCGCTCAGGAAGGAGACACATTGTCTCCTAGAGATGAACGTATTTGTGCGAAAAGTGCAAATCAATCCCAGAACAGCAAAGGACCTTGTGAAGATGCTGGAGGAAACAGGTACAAAAGTATCTATATCCACAGTAAAACAAGTCCTATAGCGACAGAACCTGAAAAGGCCACTCAGCAAAGAAGAAGCCACTGCTCCAAAACCGCCATTAAAAAAAAGTCAGATTACAGTTTGGAACTGCATATGGGGACAAAGATCATACTTTTGTGGAGAAATGTCCTCTGGTCTGATGAAACAAAAATTGAACCTTTTGGCCATCGTTATGTTTGGAGGACAAAGGGGAGGCTTGCAAGCCGAAGAACACCATCCCAACCGTGAAGCACGGGGGTGGCAGCATCATGTTGTGGGGTGCTTTGCTGCAGGAGGGACTGGTGCAAGTCAGAAAATAGATGGCATCATGAGGGAGGAAAATTGTGTCTCTTCCAAATGGACAATGAGCCCAAGCATACTTCCAAAGCTGTGGCAAAATGGCTAAACCTCTGGGATATGTGGGACGGTAGCATCCCACCTGGCCAAAAGCCAGAGAAAATGAAAATAAATTCCTATAAAAATCAAACTTTCATTAAATCACACATGCAAATTAAAGCTACACTTGTTGTGAATCCAGTCAACATGTCAGATTCCAAAAAGGCTTTTTGACAAAACAAACAATGCTATTATCTGAGGATAGCACCATAGTAAATCAAGAGAGAGAAGCATAGTTCAACCCTGCAGGAGCGACACAAAACACAGAAATAAAAATACAATTCATGCCTTACCTTTGACGAGCTTCTTTTGTTGGCACTCCGATATGTCCCATAAATGTCACAAATGGTCCTTTTGTTTGATTAATTCCGTCGATATATAAATCTCCATTTATTTGGCGCGTTTGATCCAGAAAAACACTGGTTCCAACTTGCACGACAAAATATCGCAAAAGTTACCTGTAAACTTTGCCAAAACATTTCAAACTACTTTTGTAATACAACTGTAGGTATTTCTTTATGTAAATAATCAATAAATTGAAGACGGGATGATCTGTGTTCAATACAGGCGGAAAACAAAACTGTAGCTAGCTTTCTGGTCACGCGCCGCTATCTAACAGTACACTTCAAGTGACCCTCGTTCAAGATGGCCATACACACAAAGGAAAAAACAACCAATTTCTAAAGACTGTTGACATCCAGTGGAAGCGATAGGAACTGCAAGAAGGTCCCTTAGAAATCTGGATTCCCACTGAAAACACATTGAAGAGTGTTTTTGTTGTTGAGGTCAATCTCAATGGTTTGTCCTTGGGGTTTCGCCTGCTAAATAAGTTCTGTTATACTCACAGGCATAATTCAAACAGTTTTAGAAACTGCAGAGTGTTTTCTATACAAATATACTAATAATATGCATATCTTATCTTCTGGGGATGAGTAGCAGGCAGTTGAATTTGGGCATGCATTTCATCCGGACGTGAAAATACTGCCCCGTCACTAAGACGTTAAGGACAACAAAGTCAAGATATTGGAGTGGCCATCACAAAGCTCTGACCTCAGTCCTATAGAATATTTGTGGGCAGAACTGTAAAAGCATGTGCGAGCAAAGAGGCCTATAAACCTGTCTCAGTTACACCAGTTTAGTCAGGAGGAATGGGCCAAAATTCACCCAATTTATGGTGGGAAGCTTGTGGAAGGCTACCTGAAATGTTTGACCCAAGTTAAACAATTTAAAGGCAATGCAACCAAATACTAATTAAGTGTATGTAAACTTTTGACCCACTGGGAATGTGATGAAAGAAATGAAAGAAATAATTCTCTAATATTATTCTGACATTTCACATCCTTAAAATAAAGTGTTGATCCTAACTAACCTAAAACAGGGAATTCTTACTAGGATTAAAATGTCAGGAATTGTGAAAAACTGAGTTTAAAAGTATTTGGCTAAGGTGTATGTAAAACTTCCGACCTCAACTAAACATGCTAAATGGGTTGAGGAGGTTGAGGCTGCTGACTAAATGAGTCTGTAACTAAAGGGCTTGAGATTGAGATTAGTCAAATCAAATTGTTATTGTTCACGTGTTAAGCAGACGTTGTTGCGGGTGGTGTAGCGAAATGCTTGTTTCTGGCTCCAACAGTGTAGTAATATCTAACAATACACACAAATACAAAGTAAGGGAATACATGTTACATTTAACTAGACAAGACAGTTAAGAACCAATTCTTAATTAATTAAGAACAAATATTTGGACGAGAAATGTTGGAGCGGCATAGATTAAAATACAGTAGAACAGAATACAAAATACAGTTGAGAGTTGAGTAATGCAACATATGTAAATATTATTAAAGTGGCCAGTGATTTCAAGTCTAAGTATATAGGGCAGAAGCCTCTAAGGTGCTAGCGACGGCTATTTAACAGTCTGATGGCCTTGAGATAGAAGCTGTTTTTCGGTCTCTCGGTCCCAGCTTTGATTCACCTGTACTGACCTCACCTAATGGATGATAGCGGGGTTAACAGGCAATGATTCGGGTGGTTGTTGTCCTTGATCTTTTTGGCCTTCCTGTGACATCGGGTGCTGTAGGTGTCCTCGAGGGCAGGTAGTTGAAGCGTTTAGCAGACCCCACCACCCTCTGGAGAGCCCCGCATTTGCGGACGGTGCAGTACCAGGCGGTGATACAGCCCGACAGGATGCTCACCATTGTGCAGCTGTAAAAGTTTTAGGTGCCAAGCCAAATTTCTTCAGCCTCCTGAGGTTGAAGAGGGGCTGTTGCGCCTTCTTCACCAAACCGTCTGTGTGGGTGGACTATTTGTGTTCGTCAGTGATGTGTACGCTGAGGAACTTCAACTTTCAACCTTCTCCACTGGGGTCCCGTCTGTGGATAGGGGGGGTGCTCCCTCTGCTGTTTCCTGAAGTCCATGATCAGCTCCTTTGTTTTGTTGACATTGATTGAGAGATTATTTTCCTGGCACCACACTCCGAGGCCTCACCTCCTCCCTGTAGGCTGTCTCATCATTGTTGGTAATTAGGCCTACTACTATTGTGTAGTCAGCAAACTTGGTGATTGAGTTGGAGGCGTGCATGGCCACTCAGTAATTGGTTAACAGGGAGGACAGGAGAGGGCTCAGAACACACCCTTGTGGGGCCCTTGTGTTGAGGATCACTAAAAGGTGTTGTTTCCTACCTTCACCACCGGGGGCGGCCCGTCAAGAAGTCCAGGACCCAGTTGCACAGAGCGGGGTTCACACCCAGGGCCTCCAGCTTGATGAGCTTGGAGGGTACTATGGTGTTGAATGCTGAGCTGTAGTCAATGAACAGCATTCTAACATATGTATTCCTCTTGTTCAGATGTGATAGGGTAGTGTGCAGTGCGATGGCACAGTCTGTGGATCTATTGGAATGGTAAGCAAATTGAAGTGGGTCTAGGGTGACAGGTAGGGTGTAGGTTATATGATTGTTGACTAGTCTCTCAAAGCACTTTATGACAGAAGTGAGTGCTACGGGGATAGTCATTTAGTTCAGTTACCTTTGCTTTCTTGGGTACTGGAACAATGGTAGACATCTTGAAACAAGTGGGGACAGCAGACTGGGACAGGGAGAGATTGAATATATCCGTACACACTCCAGCCAGGTGGTCTGTTCATGCTCTGAGGATGTGGCTAGGGATTCTGTCTGGGTGGGCAGCCTTGCGAGGGTTAACACATTTAAAATAGTCTTACTCACGTCAGCCACAGATAAGGAGAGCCCACAGTCCTTTGTAGTTGGCCGTGTTGGTGGTATTGTGTTATCCTCAAAGCAGGCAAAAAGTGGTTTAGCTTATCCGGAAGCAAGACTGTCCGCAACGTGGCTGGTTTTCCCTTTGTAGTTGTGATTATCTGAAGTCCCTGGCACATACGTCTCGTGTTGGAGCTGTTGAATTGCGACTCCACCTTGTCCTGACGTTTTGCCTGTGGTGTACAGAGGGAATAACTATACCGTTTGTATTCGGCCATATTCCCAGTCACCTTAGCCATGGTTAAATGCAGTGGTTCGTGCTTTCAGTTTTGTGAATGCTGCCATCGATCTATGGTTTCTGGTTTGGGTAGGTTTAATAGTCGGTGGGCACAAAATCTCCTATACATTTCCTGATAAACTCAGTCACCGTATTCGTCAATATTATTCCCAGAGGCTACTCAGAACATATCCCCGTCTGCGGAATCAAAACAATCTTGAAGCATTGATTCTGATTGGTCAGACCAGCTTCGAATAGTCCATAGCTCGGGTACTTCCGGTTTGAATTTCTGCCTATAGGAAGGGAGGAGCAAAATGGAGTCAATCAGATTCTCTGAAGGGAGGGCAGGGGAGAGCCTTGTAGGCATTTCAATAAGATGAGTAGCAGTGGTCCCATGCTCTCAGAGCGAGTGCTAAAGTCAATGTGTTTGTAGAACTTCAGTAGCGTTTTGCTCAGATTAGCTTTGTTAAAATCCCCAGCTACAATAAATGCTGCCTCAGGATGTGTGGTTTGCATAGTCAAGTGTAATTCCTTGAGGGTTGTCATGCTATCGGCTTGAGGGGGGAATATACACGGCTGTGACTATAACCGAAGATAATTCTCTTGGGAGGTAATACGGTCAGCATTTGATTGAGAGGTATTCTAGGTCGGGTGAACAAAAGGACTTAAGTTCCTGTATGTTACACCATGAGTAGTTAAATCATGAAACATACACCCCGGCCCTTCTTCCCAGAGAGATCTTTATTCCTGTCTGCGCGATGAACTGAGAACCCAACTGGCTGTACGGACAGTATATCCCAAGAGAGCCATGTTTCCGTGAAACAGAGCATGTTATAATCCCTGATGTCTCTCTGGAAGGAGATCCTCGCCCTGAGTTCATCAACTTCATTATCCATAGACTGAACATTAGCGAGTAATATACTCTGAAGCGGTGGGTGAAGTGAGCGCCTCATGAGTCGGAATAGGAGTCCACTCTGAATACCTCTTCTCCTCCAGCAGTGTTTTGGATCAGCCTCTGGCATCAGTTCAAATGCCCTGGAGGGTACAAACAAAGGATCCAATTCGGGAAAGTCATATTCCTGGTGAGTTACTGCTGCTCTGATATCCAAAAGTTATTTCCAGTTGTATTAAATAACACAACTCATTTCTAGGCTAATGATGTAAGAAATAAAAATAAAAAAACACTGCAAAGTTGCTTAAGAAACCTCTTAAGCCCACCCGACACGCAGACGTCTCATCTAGCCATCAGCAAATGCAAATGCGCTACGCCAAATGCTAATAGCACTCGTTAAAACTCAAACGTTCATTAAAACACACATACAGGGTACTGAATTAAAGCTACACTCGTTGTGAATCTAGCCAACAAGTCAGAATATTAAAATGCTTTTCGGCGAAAGCATGAGAAGCTATTATCTGATAGCATGCAACACCCCGAAATACCTGAAGGCGACGTAAACAAAATAATTAGCGTAGCCGGCGCTACACAAATAGCAGAAATAAAATATAAAACATTCATTACATTTGACAAGCTTCTTTGTTGGCACTCCTATATGTCCCATATATGTCCCATAAACATCACTATTGGGTCTTTTTTTCGATTAAATCGGTCCATATATCGGTCAGTAACTTCCGGCGCCAACAGAGATGGCCGCCTCGCTTCGCGTTCCTAGGAAACTATGCAGTTTTTTGTTTTTTTACGTGTTATTTCTTACACTAGTACCCCAGGTCATCTTAGGTTTCATTACATACAGCCGAGAAGAACTACTGAATATAAGATCAGCGTCAACTCACCATCAGTACGACCAAGAATATGTTTTTCGCGATGCGGATCCTGTGTTCTGCCTTACAACCTGTGTAACGGAGTGGATTACATGCAGCGACCCAAAAGAACGACTCAGAAAAAGAGGGAAACGAAGCGGTCTTCTGGTCAGACTCCGGAGACGGGCACATCGTGCACCACTCCCTAGCATTCTTCTCGCCAATGTCCAGTCACTTGACAACAAGGTTGATGAAATCCGAGCAAGGGTAGCATTCCAGAGAGACATCAGAGACTGCAACGTTCTCTGCTTCACGGAAACATGGCTAACCGGAGAGACGCTATCCGAAACGGTGCAGCCAGCGGGTTTCTCCACGCATCGCGCCGACAGAAACGAACATCTTTCTGGTAAGAAGAGGGGCGGGGGCGTATGCCTTATGACTAACGTGACATGGTGTGATAACAGAAACATACAGGAACTCAAATCCTTCTGTTCACCTGATTTAGAATTCCTCACAATCAAATGTAGACCGCATTATCTACCAAGAGAATTCTCTTCGATTATAATCACAGCCGTATATACCCCCAAGCAGACACATCGATGGCTCTGAACGAACTTTATTTAACTCTCTGCAAACTGGAAACGATTTATCCGGAGGCTGCATTCATTGTAGCTGGGGATTTTAACAAGGCTAATCTGAAAACAAGACTCCCTAAATTTTATCAGCATATCGATTGCGCAACCAGGGGTGGAAAGACCCTGGATCATTGTTACTCTAACTTCCGCGACGCATATAAGGCACTGCCCCGCCCCCCTTTCGGAAAAGCTGACCACGACTCCATTTTGTTGATCCCTGCCTACAGACAGAAACTAAAACAAGAGGCTCCCACGCTGAGGTCTGTCCAACGCTGGTCCGACCAAGCTGACTCCACACTCCAAGACTGCTTCCATCACGTGGACTGGGAGATGTTTCGTATTGCGTCAGACAACAACATTGACGAATACGCTGATTCGGTGTGCGAGTTCATTAGAACGTGCGTTGAAGATGTCATTCCCATAGCAACGATTAAAACATTCCCTAACCAGAAACCTTGGATTGATGGCAGCATTCGTGTGAAACTGAAGGCACGAACCACTGCTTTTAATCAGGGCAAGGTGTCTGGTAACATGACTGAATACAAACACTGCAGCTATTCCCTCCGCAAGGCTATCAAACAAGCTAAGCGCCAGTACAGAGACAAAGTAGAATCTCAATTCAACGGCTCAGACACAAGAGGCATGTGGCAGGGTCTACAGTCAATCACGGACTACAGGAAGAAACCCAGCCCAGTCACGGACCAGGATGTCTTGCTCCCAGGCAGACTAAATAACTTTTTGCCCGCTTTGAGGACAATACAGTGCCACTGACACGGCCTGCAACGAAAACATGCGGTCTCTCCTTCACTGCAGCCAAAGTGAGTAAGACATTTAAACGTGTTAACCCTCGCAAGGCTGCAGGCCCAGACGGCATCCCCAGCCGCGCCCTCAGAGCATGCGCAGACCAGCTGGCCGGTGTGTTTACGGACATATTCAATCAATCCCTATACCAGTCTGCTGTTCCCACATGCTTCAAGAGGGCCACCATTGTTCCTGTTCCCAAGAAAGCTAAGGTAACTGAGCTAAACGACTACCGCCCCGTAGCACTCACATCCGTCATCATGAAGTGCTTTGAGAGACTAGTCAAGGACCATATCACCTCCACCCTACCTGACACCCTTGACCCACTCCAATTTGCTTACCGCCCAAATAGGTCCACAGACGATGCAATCTCAACCACACTGCACACTGCCCTAACCCATCTGGACAAGAGGAATACCTATGTGAGAATGCTGTTCATCGACTACAGCTCGGCATTCAACACCATAGTACCCTCCAAGCTCGTCATCAAGCTCGAGACCCTGGGTCTCGACCCCGCCCTGTGCAACTGGGTTCTGGACTTCCTGACGGGCCGCCCCCAGGTGGTGAGGGTAGGCAACAACATCTCCTCCCCGCTGATCCTCAACACTGGGGCCCCACAAGGGTGCGTTCTGAGCCCTCTCCTGTACTCCCTGTTCACCCACGACTGCATGGCCACGCACGCCTCCAACTCAATCATCAAGTTTGCGGACGACACAACAGTGGTAGGCTTGATTACCAACAACGACGAGACGGCCTACAGGGAGGAGGTGAGGGCCCTCGGAGTGTGGTGTCAGGAAAATAACCTCACACTCAACGTCAACAAAACTAAGGAGATGATTGTGGACTTCAGGAAACAGCAGAGGGAACACCCCCCCATCCACATCGATGGAACAGTAGTGGAGAGGGTAGCAAGTTTTAAGTTCCTCGGCATACACATCACAGACAAACTGAATTGGTCCACTCACACAGACAGCATCGTGAGGAAGGCACAGCAGCGCCTCTTCAACCTCAGGAGGCTGAAGAAATTCGACTTGTCACCAAAAGCACTCACAAACTTCTACAGATGCACAATCGAGAGCATCCTGGCGGGCTGTATCACCGCCTGGTATGGCAACTGCACCGCCCTCAACCGTAAGGCCCTCCAGAGGGTAGTGAGGTCTGCACAACGCATCACCGGGGGCAAACTACCTGCCCTCCAGGACACCTACACCACCCGATGCTACAGGAAGGCCATAAAGATCATCAAGGACATCAACCACCCGAGCCACTGCCTGTTCACCCCGCTGTCATCCAGAAGGCGAGGTCAGTATAGGTGCATCAAAGCTGGGACCGAGAGACTGAAAAACAGCTTCTATCTCAAGGCCATCAGACTGTTAAACAGCCACCACTAACATTGAGTGGCTACTGCCAACACACTGTCAATGACACGGACTCTACTCCAGCCACTTTAATAATGGGAATTGATGGGAAATGATGTAAATATATCACTAGCCACTTTAAACAATGCTACCTTATATAATGTTACTTACCCTACATTATTCATCTCATATGCATACGTAGATACTGTACTCTATATCATCAACTGCATCCTTATGTAATACATGTATCACTAGCCACTTTAACTATGCCACTTGGTTTACATACTCATCTCATATGTATATACTGTACTCGATATCATCTACTGTATCTTGCCTATGCTGCACTGTACCATCACTCATTCATATATCCTTATGTACATATTCTTTATCCCCTTACACTGTGTATAAGAGACAGTAGTTTTTTTGGAATTGTTAGTTAGATTACTTGTTCGTTATTACTGCATTGTCGGAACTAGAAGCACAAGCATTTCGCTACACTCGCATTAACATCTGCTAACCATGTGTATGTGACAAATAAAATTTGATTTGATTTGATATATACCCAAAATATCCATCTATGGAAACTGTGATTCAGAAAAAAAAACTGTTTCAAAACGCAACGTCATTTTTTAAAATTAAAAAAGTCGACAATAAACTTTCACAAAACACTTCGAAATACTTTTGTAATCCAACTTTTAGTATTAGTAAACGTTAATAATCTATCAAATTGATCACGGGGCGATGTGTATTCAATAGCTCCACGTCTTCAAATCATGGTCGGAAATCTCTCTTCCAAAACTTCCTGTCGGAGACCGGAAGGAATGGGCTCTCTAACTCATTTGACCAAGAAACAACGTCCAGGCAATTGACAAGACTGGCGACATCGTGTGGAAGCTGTAGGACTTGCAATCTCAGCCCCATTTAATTTGGTGTCCAATAGACAATACATGCAAGTGGCGCATTGATATTTTTTCCAGTTTTCAGTGATCAGTTTTTCTTGCGTTTTTCGATGAAACACACGCTCTGTTAATAGTCACAGCCGTGATTTAACCAGTTTTAGAAACGTGAGAGTGTTTCCTATCCACACATACTAATCATATGCATATACTATATTCCTGGCATGAGTAGCAGGACGCTGAAATGTTGCGCGATTTTTAACAGAATGTTCGAAAAAGTAGGGGGTAGGCTTAACAGGTAAGAGCTAGAAGCAGAGCTGCCCCATCTGTCGGCTCCATCTTTCCCTGGTGAAGCTAAATGGGTTGAGGATGCTTTTGAGTAAATGGGTTGAGGCTGGTGACTAAATAGGTTGAGGATGCTTTTGAGTAAATGGGTTGAGGCTGGTGAATAAATAGATATGTTTTCCCAGTCGTGAGAATCCATAGATTAGGACCTAATGATTTTCTTTCAATTGACTGATGTCCTTGTATGAACTGTAAATCTTAGAAATGTTTGCATGTTGTGTTTCTATTTTTGTTCAGTCTATTTAACACGTGTTTGCTACAGTATGTATGGAGAAAGATGAAAAACGTCTGAGTCAGTGAGCAGATTTTGGAACCATTGTCATCTTCATGACACAACCTCTATAGCTGAAACATCCAGGCCTTTTACCCAGTATGAAATCATAAAGATGTCTGGCCAAGCAGTAGCCAGAGGATAAGGACCAAGACACAGGGCTGGTCTTGTTCTTCTTCAGTGGTATTGTGGAGATAATAAGGAGGGCTGGAACAAAATGAAAGTCCTGCTAATAACGAAAGAACCCGTCCCAGTATTTTAGCATTTCAGTGCTCTGTTTTGGTGGAACACAGCACCATATTGGGAAATCTGCCAGGTTTATCTGTTTCTCCACAGAGGCCCACGTGGGGAACTAACATGTTGCTCTAACTACACAACACCACACCCCCCAGGTACTTTCCAAGGCAGCCTGTGTCCAACTATCATCTTTTTCAGAGGTTGACTGCAGGAGTTCTCTCTGGAATAAGAGTAAAGCCGACCTGGCCCGGCCCCTCTGTCAGCCCTGTGACGCAACAGGTCAACAGTACCACAGTTCCCAGAAATGAGTCAACATCAGGAAACAAACGTTTCCAATAACATATTCTCCTGGGTGACTCTGAAACCCCAATAAAGCTCCAGAGAACACTAAATCTCACAACATGAATTGAATAGTAGAAAGCTTTCTATAAAAGCACTGAGAGAAGACTGGTTCAAAAAGACTAATATCAGGGCTGTTCTTTAACTCTTACACCTCACAGATGGTCCTGGTTAAAAGGCAAATACAGTCTCCATTCAGTTTTATATTTCATGCTTCTCTGATGTGCAATAAACCTAAAACACACTAACTCAATATGAACTGCTGTTAGAAATTATATAGCAACACATTCAGGAAATCAGTTGTTATAAAACTAGTCACTCATTGGTTCATATCATTTTTTCCCGAAGTATATAAAAACAATCTCAAGGTCCGTCTTAGGTCCAGCTCATCTTAACAATACAGCTATGTTCTCCACTGAGGACAGAGCCATCACAGGCTATTAAAACCCACCTCTGTTCTTCTCTGTTCTCTTAGCTCCAGGCTGAGTAGCGGGGTTATTTAACCATTCTTCCCTGATACTCACTGGTGCACAAAGTCTGACTGTTTGCCAAAATAACTCTGGAGAATAAGCTGTACGATACTGGCATAATTTCAAGCGCTAAGTTCTCAGACTATCACCACTCCATCTTGAAACAGTCCCTCCAACAGAGGAATCACTGAGGTACTGTTCACTCAGGTAGAATATCCTGTAGTCAAACATTTATTGTCCCACTTTTCTTAGTCCCACTGTTTCTCTACTAAACAGTACTGGCAACATAATGTTAAGTGATGTAAACTCAACCACTGTCTTAGGCAATACTGTTTTGGCTCTTAAGTTATTTGCTCATTGGAGAAAACAAAAAAAAGTTGTACTAATGTGATATTAATGACTGAAAACTTAGCATGTACTTTAAAAATGGTCTTTCTCTCTAAGATGTCAGGTTGGCTGGACAACCTATAGTCTGGGCTCATGGCCCCAGGCCTAACAGTCTAGGGTACAGCGTTGGAACGGGGGGGCTAGGGCACAGCGTTGGGACTGGGGGGCTAGGGCACAGCGTTGGGACTGGCACTGGTGTATAGTGCTGGGACATCAAATCAATGTTTATTTGTCATGTGCGCCGAATACAACAGGTGTAGACCTTACAGTGAAATGCTTCCTTACAGGCTCTAACCAACAGTGCAAAAAAGGTATTAGGTGAACAGTAGGTAGGTAGGTAAAGAAATAAAAAACAACAGTAAAAAGACTGAAAAATAACAGTAGTGAGGCTACATAAAGTACCGGCACCAGTTATTCAGGCTGATTAGGGTAGTATGCCATCTGATTACCTGTTCAGGAGTCTTATGGCTTGGGGGTAAAAACAAGTCAGGATGCTCTCTGTGTTGCAGCTGTAGAACATCTGAGGACCCTTGCCAAAACTTTAGTTTCCTGAGGGGGAATAGGCTTTGTCGTGCCCTCTTCCCATAGAGCTGGGACAGGGGGCATAGCGCTGGGACAAGATTCTGTAGCAGTCGGACGTGCGTTCTCTTGTCCCGTGAAATTGGTAAATAATAATTTCTCTTTTTTTTTCAAATACATTGTAAACTCACTTTCCATCTACTCTCCTGCAACCCGCCTCACCCAATGTGGTACGGATCTGCTATTTTTATACTTTAGAACCGGAACCCCCATCAGAACCTAGCCAGCTAACTAGCTACAAGTCAGTAAGCCACTGCTTGCGGTCTTCACCGTTAACTCTGACACCAGCCAGCCTCAGCTCGGTCAATACCTGCCAGTCTGCACAGCACAACATCAACCCAAATCCATAACCATGGGCACCCTCAGATATCCTCCTGAACAACTTGCCTTCTAAATACACCTCTGCTGTCTTCAACCAGGATCTCATGATCACTGCCTCATTGCCTGCGTCCGTGATCAAACGACCACCCCTCATCACTGTCAAACGCTCCCTAAAACACTTCAGCGAGCAGGCCTTTCTAATCGACCTGGCCCGGATATTCTGGAAGGATATTGACCTCTTCCCGTAAGTAGAGGATGCCTGGTTGCTCTTCAAAAGTGCTTTCCTCGCCATCTTAAATATGCATGCCCCGTTCAAAAAATGTAGAACTAAGAACAGATATAGCCCTTGGTTCACCCCAGGCTTGACTGCCCTTGACCAGCACAAAAATATCCTGTGGCGTTCTGCATTAGCATCGAATAGCCCTCGCGACATGCAACTTTTCGGGGAAGGCAGGAACCAATATACACAGTTAGTTAGGAAAGGCAAGCTTTTTCAAACAGAAATTTGCCTCCTGTAGCACTAATTCCACAAAGTTTTAGGACACTAAAGTCCATGGAGAATAAGAGCACCTCCTCTCAGCTGCCCACTGCACTGAGGCTAGGAAACACTGTCACCACAGATAAATCTACGATAATCAAGCATTTCAATAAGCATTTCTCTACGGCTGGCCATGCTTTCCACCTGGCTACCCCCCCAGCAACTGGCCCAAGCCCCCCAAGCAACTGGCCCAAGCCCCCCCAAGCAACTGGCCCAAGCCCCCCCCAGCAACCACCCAAATCCAGACAGCTGATGTTCTAAAAGAGATGCAAAATCTGGATCCCTACAAATCAGCTGGGCTCGACAATCTGGACCCTCTCTTTCTAAAATTATCAGCCGAAATTGTTGCAACCCCTATTAATAGCCTGTTCAACCTCTTTTGTATTATCTGAGATCCCCAAAGATTGGAAAGCTGCCGCGGTCATCCCCCTCTTCAAAGGGGTAGACACATTAGACCCAAACTGTTACAGACCTACAGTTGAAGTCGGAAGTTTACATACACTTCGGTTGGCGTTATTAAAACTTGTTTATCAACCACTCCACAAATTTATTGTTAACAAAATATAGTTTTGGCAAGTCAGTTAGGACATCTACTTTGTGCATGACAAGTCATTTTCCAGCAATTTCCCAGAGGCTTGCTAGCCGAATAACACCATCCAAACCATGAAGCACGGGGGTGGCAGCATCATGTTGTGGGGGTGCTTTGCGGCAGGAGGGACTGGTGCAATTCACAAAAATAGATGGCATGAGGAAGGGGAAATTATGTGGATATATTGAAGCAACAACTGAAGACATCAGTCAGGAAGTTAAAGCTTGGTCGCAAATGGTTCTTCCAAATGGACAATAACCCAAAGCACACTTCCAAAATTGTGGCAAAATGGCTTAAGGACAACAAAGTCAAGGTATTGGAGTGGCCATCACAAAGCCTTAAACTCAATCCTATAGAAAATTTGTGGGCAAAACTGAAAAAGCGTGTGCGAGCAAGGAGGCCTACAAACCTGACTCAGTTACACCAGCTTAGTCAGGAGGAATGGGCCAAAATTCACCCAACTTATTGTGGGAAGCTTGTAGAAGGCTACCTGAAATGTTTGACCCAAGTTAAACAGTTTAAAGGCAATGCTACCAAATACTAATTGAGTGTATGTAAACTTCTGATCCACTGGGAATGTGTTGAAAGAAATAAAAGCTGAAATAAATCATTTTAATATTATTCTGACATTTCACATTCTTAAAATGAAGTGGTGATCCTAACTGACCTAAGACAGAAATTTTACTAGGATTAAATGTCATGAATTGTGAAAAACTGAGTTTAAATGTATTTGGCTAAGGTGTATGTAAACTTCCGACTTCAACTGTATATCCATCCTGCCCTGCCTAAAATCTTCGAAAGCCAAGTTAACAAACAGATCACTGACCATTTCAAATCCCACCGTACCTAAACGATATCATAACCGCCATCGATAAACGACAGTACTGTGCAGCCATTTTCATCGACCTGGCCGAGGCATTTGACTGTCCATCACCGCATTCTTATTGGCAGACTCTAGCATTGGTTTATCAAATGACTGCCTCGCCTGGTTCACTAACTATTTCTCAGATAGAGTTCAGTGTGTCAAATCGGAGGGCATGCTTTCCGGACCTCTGGCAGTCTCTATGGGGGTGCCACAGGGTTCAATTCTCGGGCCAACTCTCTTCTATGTAAATATATCAATGATGTCGCTCTTGCTGCTGCTGATTCTCTGATCCACCTCTACGCAGACGCCACCATTCTGTATACTTCTGGCCCTTCTTTGAACACGGTGTTAACTAACCTCCAAACGAGCTTCAATGCCATACAACTCTCCTTTCGTGGCCTCCAACTGCTCTTAAAAATGCTAGTACAGCCAAATGCATGCTCTTCAACTGATCGCTGCCCGCACCCACCCGCCCGACTAGCATCACTACTCTGGACGGTTGACGTAAAATATGTGGACAACTACAAATACCTAGGTGTCTGGTTAGACTGTAAACTCTCCTTAGACTCACATCAAGCATCCCCAATCCAAAATTAAATCTAGAATCGGCTTCCTATTTCACAACAAAGCCTCCTTCACTCATGCTGCCAAACATACCTTCGTAAAACTGACCATCCTACCGATCCTTGACTTCGGCGATGTAGTTTACAAAATAGCCCCCAACACTCTACTCCACAAACTGGATGTAGTCTATCGCAGTGCCATCCGTTTTGTCACTAAAGCTCTGCATACTATCCACCACTGCGACCTGTATGCTCTCGTTGGATGGCCCGGACTGACTCTAGGTCATCGATAAGGCTATGCTAGGTAAAGCCCCGCCTTAGATCACTGGTCACCACAGCAACACCCACCCGTAGCCCACGCATCAGCAGGTATATTTCACTGGTCATCCCCAAAGCCAACACCTCCTTTGGCCACCTTTCCTTCCAGTTCTCTGCTGCCAATGACTGGAACGAATTGCAAAATACATTTTTTTATATGTACATCACTGGAGCTGGAGTCTTGAATCTCCCTCTAACTTTAAGCATCAGCTGTCAGAGTAGCTCATTGATCACTGTACCTGTACACAGCCCATCTGTAAATAGCACACCCAACTACCTCAGCCCCATATTGTTATTTATTTTTTGCTCCCCAGAATCTCTACTTGCACATCATGTGCACATCTATCACTCCAGTGTTAATGCTAAATTGTAATTATTTCGCCTCTATGGCCTATATATTGCCTTACCTCCCTAATCTTACTACATTTGCACACACTGTATTTAGACCTTTTCTATCGTGTTATTGACTATACTTTTGTTTATCCCAAGTGTAACTCTTGTTTTTGTCGCAGTGCTTTCCATTCTTGGCCAGGTCGCAGTTGTAAATGAGAACTTGTTCAACTGGCCTACCTGGTTAAATAAAAGTGAAACAAAAAATGTGTTGTATGTCAATGTGTGTGAGAGTGTCAATGTAGTGGTGTGTGTGTGTAAAAATATATTTTTTCCACACACAAAAGTTTAGGGTCACTTAAAAATGTCAGTGTTTTTGAAATAAAAAATGAGCTTTTGTCCATTAAAATATCAAATTGATCAGAAATACAGTGTAGACATTGTTAATGTTGTAAATGACCATTGTTGCTGGAAACAGCTGATTTTTAAAAAATTGAATATCTACATAGGAGTACAGAGGCCCATTATCAGCAACCATCACTCCTGTGTTCCAATGGCACGTTGTGTTAGCTAATCCAAGTTTATCATTTTGAAAGGCTAATTGATCATTA
>NC_056434.1:575000-803998 GCF_018296145.1 Oncorhynchus tshawytscha
GGAAAGCTGTCGTAGGGTCCGGGACAGAGCCACATTGTTGACCGTACACAGATCCTCGAAAACCAAACTCTCTTCTTTTGGGACTGAATGCCTGCACAGTAACTGGGGTTCCACGATCCGTTTGGCAAATGGCATTTTGACATGGACCCGATTAGAAATCCACAAAAAAATCTGAACCAATAAATTATTTTCCAAACAATAGTTGCCCCCATTAATCCAACTGTCCCTGATTGAGCGGTTCTTCAGGCATCATTTCACTCTCTACAGACTGAGTGGTCGCCTCCCGCTGCTCCTCTGGTCATCAGCTGCCTATCTATCCATAGGTACTAGCCTATGTTTTTCAGAGCTTTAAAAGTGAGGCGCTTCTAAAAAAGATCACCCCAAAACCTGGCGCGGATCACTCTAATTTCCCGGATCTGGACTCGGACCGAAGCTGTCTGTGTCCATGGAGCCTCCAAGCGCGCTTCCGAGACTGAGCGCGTGCACTGTTACCACAACAGAGGATTCTTGGTGTGGAACAGTTGCTCTATGATAATAATCACTTTGAACGGCTGTATAAGAGACTGATATATAGGGAGTTGTAGTGTCATAAAATGACTGTAGCCTATGTGTTAGAGTGTATTAAACTGTTCTCTGTGTGTAAAAGCATCAGTTACTCTTCCAGGGGCCGACATGAAACAATATATTTATTCAACTAGGCAAGTCAGTTAATGAGGCCTACCCCGGCCAAACCATAACGGTGCTGGGTCAGTTGTGCGACACCCTATGTGACCCCAATCACGGCCAGTTGTGATACAGCCTGGATTCGAATCAGGGTCTGTAATGACACCTCTAGCACTGAGATGCAGCCCAGCTAGTAATGAGGAATCGGCCCAGAAGCGGGTGGCCGGAACTAATTGAATCGGCCCGGAATCGGGTGTCGGACTCAGCCCGGAATCAAAATGAATGACTGCCCAGAGTCGGCCCAAGTACATCGGGCCGTTTCAGTCTACCAGAATTCAGCCGACTTTGTCGGCATCTTACCAGAATCCCACCAGAAGCGACCCGATGCTAATTTATATAAATGTATACAGAATTACCTGATTTAGTCATTTTAAATATTACTATTATACATTTTATACATACAAATTATACCCATCCACAAAAAAAGCATTTTGTGTCGGAGGAAACGCCATACACCTGGTCAGTGTTCATGCGCCTGGCACACCCCAGGAGTCGCTACAGCACGATGGGACAAGGACATCCCGGTCAGCCAAACCCTCCCCTAACTCAAACTACGCTGAGCAAATTGTGCATCACCTCATAGGTCTCCCGGGCATGGCTGGCATGGGTCTCGAAAAGGAATCTGTAGCAACGCAGTTTGCACTGCGATGCAGCGTCTTAGACCGCTGCACCACTCAGGAGGTTCCAGCCATAAAGTTTTTAATGCTTATCAAATGCCTTGCAACAAGTATCAAAATACTAAAATACTGCACAGGACTCTAAAATAATTTCATTTAAATGTTAATTGTATGTTAATTTGATCATAGAAACAATGAGAAAATATGATTAAAATAAATAATGGAATGTTAATTATATAAAGCAGCCTGTGTAATCATCTGCCAGAGTAGCCCCAAGTAATACATTTGGGCCAGAAAATTCACACTCCAGATCCACTGTGCTAGCTGGGAGTGCCTTAGACCGCTGCGCCCCAGATCCACTGTGCAAGCTGGGTGTGCCTTAGACCGCTGCGCCCCAGATCCACTGTGCTAGCTGGGAGTGCCTTAGACCGCTGCGCCCCAGATCCACTGTGCTAGCTGGGAGTGCCTTAGACCGCTGCGCCCCAGATCCACTGTGCTAGCTGGGAGTGCCTTAGACCGCTGCGCCCCAGATCCACTGTGCAAGCTGGGTGTGCCTTAGACCGCTGCGCCCCAGATCCACTGTGCTAGCTGCGAGTGCCTTAGACCGCTGCGCCCCAGATCCACTGTGCAAGCTGGGTGTGCCTTAGACCGCTGCGCCCCAGATCGATCCACTGTGCTAGCTGGGAGTGCCTTAGACCGCTGCGCCCCAGATCCACTGTGCAAGCTGGGTGTGCCTTAGACCGCTGCGCCCCAGATCCACTGTGCTAGCTGGGAGTGCCTTAGACCGCTGCGCCCCAGATCCACTGTGCAAGCTGGGTGTGCCTTAGACCGCTGCGCCCCAGATCCACTGTGCTAGCTGGGAGTGCCTTAGACCGCTCCACGCCCCAGATCCACTGTGCTA
Source organism: Oncorhynchus tshawytscha (assembly GCF_018296145.1). Taxonomy (NCBI): domain Eukaryota; kingdom Metazoa; phylum Chordata; class Actinopteri; order Salmoniformes; family Salmonidae; genus Oncorhynchus; species Oncorhynchus tshawytscha. The sequence goes on from NC_056434.1 coordinate 577,242, forward strand.
GCTGGGAGTGCCTTAGACCGCTGCGCCCCAGATCCACTGTGTGCCCTAGCTGGGAGTGCCTTAGACCGCTGCGCCCCCAGATCCACTGTGCGCCCAGATCCACGCTGGGTGTGCCTTAGACCGCTGCGCCCCAGATCCACTGTGCTAGCTGGGAGTCCCTTAGACCGCTGCGCCCCAGATCCACGGTGCAAGCTGGGTGTGCCTTAGACCGCTGCGCCCCAGATCCACTGTGCTAGCTGGGAGTGCCTTAGACCGCTGCGCCCAGATCCACTGTGCTAGCCCCCGCTGTGCCCCAGATCCACGGTGCAAGCTGGGTGTGCCTTAGACCGCTGCGCCCCAGATCCACTGTGCTAGCTGGGAGTGCCTTAGACCGCTGCGCCCCAGATCCACGGTGCTAGCTGGGAGTGCCTTAGACCGCTGCGCCCCAGATCCACTGTGCTAGCTGGGTGTGCCTTAGACCGCTGCGCCCCAGATCCACTGTGCTAGCTGGGAGTGCCTTAGACCGCTGTGCCCCAGATCCACGGTGCAAGCTGGGTGTGCCTTAGACCGCTGCGCCCCAGATCCACTGTGCTAGCTGGGAGTGCCTTAGACCGCTGCGCCCCAGATCCACTGTGCTAGCTGGGTGTGCCTTAGACCGCTGCGCCCCAGATCCACTGTGCTAGCTGGGAGTGCCTTAGACCGCTGCGCCCCAGATCCACGGTGCAAGCTGGGTGTGCCTTAGACCGCTGCGCCCCAGATCCACTGTGCTAGCTGGGAGTGCCTTAGACCGCTGCGCCCCAGATCCACGGTGCAAGCTGGGTGTGCCTTAGACCGCTGCGCCCCAGATCCACTGTGCTAGCTGGGAGTGCCTTAGACCGCTGCACCTCTTGGGAGCCCAAAATAATATAATACATAGTGCAGAACATTATTATTCAAGGACTGATATACATACATTTAAAACGTCACACATAGCCTCCATTTCTCTGTTTTTTTAAACTGATTTTATTGCTACCTTGAGTTACCTGGGGTGGCAGAGAGTTCCATGTAGTCAAGGCTCTGTTTAATACTGTGTTTCCAAGCCTCGGTTCTTGACCTGGGGACTGTGACGAGACCTCTGGTTCCATGTCTTGTCTTGTACCGATGAGTGTATGGACTGTGTGCCAACTGCTTGAACAGACAGTTCAGTATCTTCAACAAATCAACACCTCACACAAAGACCAATAGTGATGCAATAAATCTCTCCTCAACCTTGAGCCAGGAGAGACTGACACTTTACCTCCGTGTACATCGGTGGTGGTCGGTGCCGTTTATGATGAGGATTCACGCAAAAAAAATCTTAATGATGGGGTTGGAGTCCTGCCTGGCCGTGCAGTCATGAGTGAACAGGGAGTACAGGAGGGGACTAAGCACGCACCTCTGAGGGGCACCAGTATTGAGGATCAAAGTGTGTTGTTACCTACCCTTACCACCTGGGGGCGGCCCGTCAGGAAGTCCAGGATCCAGTTGCAGAGGGAGATGTTTAGTCCCAGCGGCGACAGCAGCAGCAATAACAGCGGCCAGCATCACAGGACTACACAACTTGGGAGGAGATAGACAGGTGGGCGGTCGACCCAGGGAGAGTTCCGGAGCCCGCCTGGGATTCGATGGAGCAGTGCAAGGAAGGTTACAGGAGAATGAGGTTGGCGAAGCCAGCACGGCAGTGCGACAGGTACGAGAGGCAGCCCCAAAAATATTTTGGGGGGGGCAGACAAGGTGTGGTACTAAGCCAGGTAGCAGACCTGAGCTCACTCCTCGTGCTTATGATAAGCAGCGCATTACTGGTCAGGCACCGTGTTATGCGATTAAGCGCACGGTGTCGCCAGTGCGTGCCCATAGCCCGGTGCGCTATAGGGCAGCCCTCCGAAAGTGCCATGCGAGTGTGGGCACTGAGCCAGGGCGTATGGTGCCTGCTCAGCGGGTCTGGTCGCCGGTACGCAGTTTTGGCCTTGAATCTATTCTACCGTGCCCAGAAATCTGCTCCTTTTACTCTCTGTTCTGAACGTACTAGACGACCAGTTCTTTGATCCTTTAGCCGTACCCTTATCCTACTCCTCCTCTGTTCCTCTGGTGACGTGGAGGTTAATCCAGGCCCTGCAGTGCCTAGCTCCACTCCCATTCTCCAGGCGCTCTCATTTGTTGACTTCTGTAACTGTAAACGCATTGGTTTCATACATGTTAACATTAGAAGCCTTCTCCCTAAGTTTGTTTTATTCACTGCCCTAGCACACTGCCAACCAGGATGTCTTAGCCGTGTCTGAATCCTGGCTCAGGAAGACCACCAAAAACCCTGTAATTTCCATCCCTAACTATAACATTTTCAGACAAGATAGAACTGCCAAAGGGTGCGGTGTTGCAATCTACTGCAGAGATAGCCTGCAGAGTTCTGTCTTACTATCTAGGTCTGTACCCAAACAATTCAAGCTTCCACTTTTAAAAATCAACCTTTCCAGAAACAAGTCTCTCACCATTGCCGCTTGGTATAGACCACCCTCTGCCCACAGCTGTGCCCTGGACACCATATGTGAGCTGATTGCCCCCCATCTATCTTCAGAGCTCGTGTTGCTATGTGACCTAAACTGGGACATGCTTAACACCCCGGCCATCCTACAATCTAAGCTTGATGCCCTCAATCTCTCACAAATGATCAATGAACCCACCAGGTACAATCCCAAATCCGTAAACACGGGCACCCTCATAGATATCATCCTAACCAACTTGCCCTCCAAATATACCTCTCCTATTTTCAACCAAGATCTCAGCGATCACTGCCTCCTTGACTGCATCCGTAACAGGTCTGCAGTCAAACAACCACCCCTCATCACTATTAAACGCTCCCTAAAACACTTCAGCAAGCAGGCCCTCCTAATCAACCTGGCCCGGGTATCCTGAAAGTATATTGACCTCATCCCATCAGTCAAAGATGACGAGGAGTTGAGCTAACCATCTGTCCAGTAGATTGGAGCAGGTCAGTACGGCCCGACAGATTGACTGAAATTCTGTGTGCCTGGGCTTCATCATAGTACTTAGAAACCACATCTTGTTTTTCCTAAAGATGAGTTAGCAGCCGGAAAATCTCTTCCCTAAGCTGCTTGACAATGATACATTGGAACAGAAGAAGAATTTATGTTAATTTATAAGTTCCGCCTTATTTTCCTCCTCTTGCGTACATATCATCTCGCACCTAACACATTTGAGCTCAGACATAGACACAATACCACTGGTGTTTTGACTCTAGCACTGCTAGTGTTATCTTGCTCTGTTAGCATGATGGCTAACCATTAACTATTGTGTTCTTTTAGCAGGAATCCGGGACAGAAACTTGCGGTCCCAGCTGAGAAAGCTAACCCTGTCACGGAATCCTTAGCTATCAGAACATCCAATGGTTAAAGATGTTGTTGTTGCCTTGATTAAAAATGATTTAATAAAAACTATTTCATAAAACAGACCGAGTGTAGACAGTACACTGATCTGTTGCGCGCTCTGATGCCGTCTGTTGCGTGATGGTTAATTCAAAATGATAAATTATGGATTGGACTGAACAAAATTATTTAGGGCAATGATTCATCCTTAAGAAAAATCTTGATTAATGTATTACTGTATGTCCTTGGTTGTAACAAGTAATAAACCAAACATGCAGTGCAGTGACAGGCTACTGGAGAACATATAACAGACCTCTGTGGACATACACACTATATTTGACAATATGCTATTGTGGTGGCTATTTATTTATCAGACAGATACAGTGTAAATGAAAACATCCTGCAAAACGAAATACTACAATCTACAGTATCACAGAACAATGGAGCTGTCACGATCGTCGTAAGAAGCGGACCAAAGCGCAGCGTGGTGTGAATGCATCATTTTAATGGATGACAAAACACGAAGTAAACTGAACACAACGACGGTGAAGCTATATACAAAATGTGCTGACACAAGCAACTAACATAGGCAATCCCCCACAACCCACAATGACAAAACAGGCTACCTAAATATGGTTCCCAATCAGAGACAATGACTAACACCTGCCTCTGATTGAGAACCATATCAGGCCAAACACAGAAACAGACAAACTAGACATACAACATAGAATGCCCACTCAGATCACACCCTGACCAAACAAAACATATAAAAATACAAAGCAAACTATGGTCAGGGCGTGACAGTACCCCCCCCCCAAGGTGCGGACTCCGGCCGCAAAACCTGAACCTATAGGGGAGGGTCTGGGTGGGCATCTGTCCGCGTTGGCGGCTCTGGCGCTGGATGTGGACCCCACTCCACCATAATCTTAGTCCGTTTCTGTGGCCTCCTAGGCCTCTTTAAAGCGGCGACCCTCGCCACCGACCTTGGACTGGGGACCCTAGACATGGGTCCCGAATGGACGGGGGATTCTGGCAGCTCTGACTGACTGACGGCTCTGGCAGCGCCTGACTGACTGGCGGCTCTGGCAGGGCCTGGCTGTCTGGCGGCTCAGGACAGACTGGTGGCTCAGGACAGACTGGTGGCTCTGGACAGACGGGAGACTCTGGCGGCTCTGGACAGACGGGAGACTCTGGCGGCTCTGGACAGACGGGAGACTCTGGCGGCTCTGGACAGACTGGAGACTCTGGCGGCTCTGGACAGACGGGAGACTCTGGCGGCTCATGACAGGAGGAAGGCTCTGGCAGCACTGGGCAGAGGAGGAAGCCTGGTGCCTGCCACCGGAGGGCTGGTGTGTGGAGGCAGAAGACGGAGGCGCAGACAGCCTGGTGGTTGCATGCTACCGGGCCAGGCCAGTGCATGTAAATATATCACCGGCTAGTTACTTACCCTACATTGGCTGGTTGATACTGTGGCAGGTGGCCATTGGTTTACATAGATATACTGTACGACATCTACTGTATCTGCAGGCGCATCTGGAGTACTCTTGATAAGACAGTAGCCTGTCCATTGTCGGAACTAGAAGCCAAGCATTTCGCTACACTGCATGCTAACCATGTGTATGTGACAAATAAAATTTGGATTTGAGTGCAGCGAGGTGGAATAGCCCGCACTGGGCTGTGCTGGCGAACCGGCGACACCATGCGTAGTTGGTGTGCTGACACAAGCAACTAACATAGACAATCACCCACAACCCACAATGACAAAACAGGCTACCTAAATATGGTTCCCAATCAGAGACAATGACTAACACCTGCCTCTGATTGAGAACCATATCAGGCCATATCAGGCCAATATCAGACAAACTAGACATACAACATAGAATGCCTACTCAGATCACACCCTGACCAAACAAAACATATAAACATACAAAGCAAACTATGGTCAGGGCGTGACAGGAGCAGCATTAGTTTGATAACTAGCCTATGGTAATGAGTCACACAGTATGATCTAACAGGTTTCTAAGCAGATACAGCCTACAGATACATGAGACATTTACAGCAGCCAGTTCTTTATGAATGACGGAGTTGCAGATTCCTGTGATGCTACGTCATACGGCTGTACTTTAATCTGCTGTCACCTCCACACCAAGCTGGACTGGGTTAGGGCTGACCAGTCCAGAGCCCAGACCCAACCAGCTGAATGAGTGTTTAGTTTATATCCAGCTGACTGGGAAAGATGAGCTGACACTCTAAGCTCTTCCAGTGTTATAGCTAGTATCCACAGCAGAACTGCAATCACTGCAAAGCCCGGCTGTGACAAAGGAGAGGAGAGAGATGCTGTCTGTATGGCGGCACCCTGGAGTACTGGTGGTGCCATGAAGAGACAACTTGCTTGTCTTCTGTTGTGCTACAGCCCCAGCCTCAACCCCTGCGGTAATGTCTTTTACTGGGAGACAGCACTACAATGTACGTACATTATACAGTATATTTCAATAGCAATTCCAAAACGCACAACTAAAACAATTAAACTGTCCATGAATAAGTGTTTAATCTGGTTCCTTCTGAAGGTTTAGTCACACGCTCTGAGCACTCTGGTTAAACTCTAACCCCACTGCTGGCAGATGCACTTATTAGCAGTGGTGGAAAAAATACACCATTTTCATACTTCAGTAAAAGTAAAGACACCTTAAAAGAAAATGACTTAAGTAAAAGTGAAAGTCCCACAGTAAAATGCCACTTGAGTAAAAGTCTAAAAGTATATGGTTTTAAATGTATTTAAGTATCAAAAGTAAAAGCATAAATAATTTAAAATTCCTTATATTAAGCAAACCAGTCAACACGATTTTCTTGTTTTTAAAATTTACAGAAAGCCAGGGGCACATTTCAACACTCAGACATAATTTACAAATGAAGCATTTCTGTTTAGTGAGTCTGCCAGATCAGCGGCAGTAGGGATGACCAGGGAAGTTCTCTTGATAAGTGTGTGAATTAGACCATTTTACGGTCCTACTAAGCATTTAAAATGTAACGAGTACTTTTGGGTGTCAGGGAAAATGTAAGGAGTAAAGAGTACTGTCACACCCTGACCTGAGATATCTCAGTTTTCTTTATATTTTGGTTAGGTCAGGGCGTGACTAGGGTGGTTACGCTAGTTTTTGTATTGTCTAGGGGTTTTGTATTGTCTAGGGTTTTTGTATTTCTAGGTGATTTTTATGTTTATGGTGGCCTGATATGGTTCCCAATCAGAGGCAGCTGTTTATTGTTGTCTCTGATTGGGGATCATATTTAGGTAGCCATTTCCCTTTGGTGTTTGTGGGTTCTTATTCTATGTTTAGTTGCCTGTCTGCACTATTCGTATTAGCTTCACGTTTCATTAATTTTGTTGTTTTGTTCGTTTGTTCAGTGTTCTTTCTTTAATAAAAGAAAAATGTACGTATACCACGCTGCACCATGGTCTCCTTCGTATGACGAACGTGACAGAAGATCCCACCAAAAATGGACCAAGCAGCGTGTTCAGGAGGAATGGACCTGGGAGGAGATCCTGGATGGAGCAGGACCCTGGACGCAGGCCGGGGATTATCGCCTTCCAAAGGAGGAAATAGAGGCAGTGAAAGCAGAACGGCAAAGTTACGAGGAGTTATACCAACGAGGTAGGCCACAGAAACGGCAATATTTTTTTGGGGGGGGGGGGCACATGGAGCAGTCGGTGGAGTCGAGGAGCGAACCAGAGCCAGTCAGGGAGTCGGATGAGGAGTTTGACGCAAGATTCCGGAGAGAGGTGCTAGCATTGAGAGCGCTGCAGAGCGGGTGTGCTGAGGTGTGTCATCAGCCCGGAGTCACCTCTACCGGTCCCACGCATCAGGTCTCCAGTGCACCTCCACAGTCCGAAGCTTCCGGTGACAGTTCCCAGTCCGGAGCTTCCGGCGACAGTTCACAGTCCGGAGCTTCTGGCAACAGTTCACAGTCCGGAGCTTCCGGCGACAGTTCCCAGTCCAGAGGTTCCGGCGACATTTCACAGTCCGGAACCTCAGGCGACGTTTCACAGTCCGGGAACCTCCAACGACGGGCCACAGTCCGGAATCTCCAACGACGGGCCACAGTCCGGAACCTCCAACGACGGTCCCCAGACCGAGGTCTACAGAGACGGTTCCCAGTCTGGGGCGATGATGATCCGATGATGATGATCCGCAGTCCAGAGCCTCCGGCGATGATCCACGGTCCGGCTCTACAAAGGGGGAGGAATCAGCATAAAGAGGGGGGGGGCGGCGTCCAGAACCAGAGCCGCCACCGAGGGAAGATGCCCACCCAGACCCTCTCCTAACCCTCTCATAGTCCCTGTCCTCCTAACCCTAACTCTCTCATAGTCCCTGCCCTCCTAACTCTCTCAAAGTCCCTGTCCTCCTAACTCTCTCATAGTCCCTGCCCTCCTAACTCTCTCAAAGTCCCTGCCCTCCTAACTCTCTCAAAGTCCCTGTCCTCCTAACTCCCTCATAGTCCCTGTCCTCCTAACCCTGACTCTCTCATAGTCCCTGTCATCCTAACCCTCTCATAGTCCCTGTCCTCCTACCTCTCTCATAGTCCCTGCCCTCCTAACTCTCTCAAAGTCCCTGTCCTCCTAACTCCCTCATAGTCCCTGTCCTCCTAACCCTGACTCTCTCATAGTCCCTGTCCTGCTAACCCTAGCTCTCTCATAGTCCCTGTCCTCCTAACCCTCTCATAGTCCCTGCCCTCCTAACCCTCTCATAGCCCCTGTCTTCCAAACCCTAGCTCTCTCATAGTCCCTGTCCTCCTAACCCTAGCTCTCTCATAGTCCCTGTCCTCCTAACCCTCTCATAGTCCCTGTCCTCCTAACCCTAGCTCTCTCATAGTCCCTGTCCTCCTAACCCTAGCTCTTTCATAGTCCCTGTCCTCCTAACTCTCTCATAGTCCCAGTCCACCTAACTCTCTCATAGTCCCTGTCCTCCTAACTCTCTCATAGTCCCTGTCCTCCTAACTCTCTCATAGTCCCTGCCCTCCTAACCCTAACTCTCTCATAGTCCCTGCCCTCCTAACCCTAACTCTCTCATAGTTCCTGCCCTCCTAACCCTCTCATAGTCCCTGTCCTCCTAACCCTAACTCTCTCATAGTCCCTGCCCTCCTAACCCTAACCCTCTCAAAGTGCCTGTCCTCATAACCCTCTCATAGTCCCTGTCCTCCTAACTCTCTCATAGTCCCTGCCCTCCTAACCCTAACTCTCTCATAGTCCCTGTCCTCCTAACACCAACTCTCTCATAGTCCCTGTCCTCCTAACCCTAGCTCTCTCATAGTGCCTGTCCTCCTAACCCTCTCATAGTCCCTGTCCTCCTAACCCTCTCATAGTCCCTGTCCTCCTAACCATAGCTCTCTCATAGTCCCTGTCCTCCTAACCCTAGCTCTCTCATAGTCCCTGTCCTCCTCACTCTATCATAGTCCCTGTCCTCCTAACCCTAACCCTCTCATAGTCCCTGTCCACCTAACTGTCTCATAGTCCCTGTCCTCCTAACTCTCTCATAGTCGCTGTCCTCCTAACCCTAGCTCTCTCATAGTCCCTGCCCTCCTAACCATCTCATAGTCCCTGTCCTGCTAACCCTAGCTCTCTCATAGTCCCTGTCCTCCTAACCCTCTCATAGTCCCTGCCCTCCTAACCCTCTCATAGTCCCTGTCCTCCTAACCCTAGCTCTCTCATAGTCCCTGTCCTCCTAACCCTCTCATAGCCCCTGTCCTCCTAACCCTAGCTCTCTCATAGTCCCTGTCCTCCTAACCCTAGCTCTCTCATAGTCCCTGTCCTCCTAACCCTCTCATAGTCCCTGTCCTCCTAACCCTAGCTCTCTCATAGTCCCTGTCCTCCTAACTCTCTCATAGTCCAAGTCCACCTAACTCTCTCATAGTCCCTGTCCTCCTAACTCTCTCATAGTCCCTGTCCTCCTAACTCTCTCATAGTCCCTGCCCTCCTAACCCTAACTCTCTCATAGTCCCTGCCCTCCTAACCCTAACTCTCTCATAGTCCCTGCCCTCCTAACCCTAACTCTCTCATAGTTCCTGCCCTCCTAACCCTCTCATAGTCCCTGTCCTCCTAACCCTAACCCTCTCAAAGTGCCTGTCCTCATAACCCTCTCATAGTCCCTGTCCTCCTAACTCTCTCATAGTCCCAGTCCACCTAACTCTCTCATAGTCCCTGTCCTCCTAACTCTCTCATAGTCCCTGTCCTCCTAACTCTCTCATAGTCCCTGCCCTCCTAACCCTAACTCTCTCATAGTCCCTGCCCTCCTAACCCTAACTCTCTCATAGTTCCTGCCCTCCTAACCCTCTCATAGTCCCTGTCCTCCTAACCCTAACTCTCTCATAGTCCCTGTCCTCCTAACCCTAACCCTCTCAAAGTGCCTGTCCTCCTAACCCTCTCATAGTCCCTGTCCTCCTAACTCTCTCATAGTCCCTGCCCTCCTAACCCTAACTCTCTCATAGTCCCTGTCCTCCTAACCCAACTCTCTCATAGTCCCTGCCCTCCTAACCCTAACCCTCTCATAGTGCCTGTCCTCCTAACCCTCTCATAGTCCCTGTCCTCCTAACCCTCTCATAGTCCCTGTCCTCCTAACCCTAGCTCTCTCATAGTCCCTGTCCTCCTAACCCTAGCTCTCTCATAGTCCCTGTCCTCCTAACCCTAACCCTCTCATAGTCCCTGTCCACCTAACCTCTCATAGTCCCTGTCCTCCTAACTCTCTCATAGTCCTGTCCTCCTAACCCTAGCTCTCTCATAGTCCCTGCCCTCCTAACCATCTCATAGTCCCTGTCCTGCTAACCCTAGCTCTCTCATAGTCCCTGTCCTCCTAACCCTCTCATAGTCCCTGCCCTCCTAACCCTCTCATAGTCCCTGTCCTCCTAACCCTAGCTCTCTCATAGTCCCTGTCCTCCTAACCCTCTCATAGTCCCTGTCCTCCTAACCCTAGCTCTCTCATAGTCCCTGTCCTCCTAACCCTAGCTCTCTCATAGTCCCTGTCCTCCTAACCCTCTCATAGTCCCTGTCCTCCTAACCCTAGCTCTCTCATAGTCCCTGTCCTCCTAACCCTCTCTCTCATAGTCCCTGTCCTCCTAACTCTCTCATAGTCCCTGTCCACCTAACTCTCTCATAGTCCCTGTCCTCCTAACTCTCTCATAGTCCCTGTCCTCCTAACTCTCTCATAGTCCCTGCCCTCCTAACCCTAACTCTCTCATAGTCCCTGCCCTCCTAACCCTAACTCTCTCATAGTCCCTGCCCTCCTAACCCTAACTCTCTCATAGTTCCTGCCCTCCTAACCCTCTCATAGTCCCTGTCCTCCTAACCCTAACTCTCTCATAGTCCCTGCCCTCCTAACCCTAACCCTCTCAAAGTGCCTGTCCTCATAACCCTCTCATAGTCCCTGTCCTCCTAACTCTCTCATAGTCCCAGTCCACCTAACTCTCTCATAGTCCCTGTCCTCCTAACTCTCTCATAGTCCCTGTCCTCCTAACTCTCTCATAGTCCCTGCCCTCCTAACCCTAACTCTCTCATAGTCCCTGCCCTCCTAACCCTAACTCTCTCATAGTTCCTGCCCTCCTAACCCTCTCATAGTCCCTGTCCTCCTAACCCTAACTCTCTCATAGTCCCTGCCCTCCTAACCCTAACCCTCTCAAAGTGCCTGTCCTCATAACCCTCTCATAGTCCCTGTCCTCCTAACTCTCTCATAGTCCCTGCCCTCCTAACCCTAACTCTCTCATAGTCCCTGTCCTCCTAACACCAACTCTCTCATAGTCCCTGCCCTCCTAACCCTAACCCTCTCATAGTGCCTGTCCTCCTAACCCTCTCATAGTCCCTGTCCTCCTAACCCTCTCATAGTCCCTGTCCTCCTAACCCTAGCTCTCTCATAGTCCCTGTCCTCCTAACCCTAGCTCTCTCATAGTCCCTGTCCTCCTAACTCTATCATAGTCCCTGTCCTCCTAACCCTAACCCTCTCATAGTCCCTGTCCACCTAACTGTCTCATAGTCCCTGTCCTCCTAACTCTCTCATAGTCGCTGTCCTCCTAACCCTAGCTCTCTCATAGTCCCTGCCCTCCTAACCATCTCATAGTCCCTGTCCTGCTAACCCTAGCTCTCTCATAGTCCCTGTCCTCCTAACCCTCTCATAGTCCCTGCCCTCCTAACCCTCTCATAGTCCCTGTCCTCCTAACCCTAGCTCTCTCATAGTCCCTGTCCTCCTAACCCTCTCATAGCCCCTGTCCTCCTAACCCTAGCTCTCTCATAGTCCCTGTCCTCCTAACCCTAGCTCTCTCATAGTCCCTGTCCTCCTAACCCTCTCATAGTCCCTGTCCTCCTAACCCTAGCTCTCTCATAGTCCCTGTCCTCCTAACCCTAGCTCTCTCATAGTCCCTGTCCTCCTAACTCTCTCATAGTCCAAGTCCACCTAACTCTCTCATAGTCCCTGTCCTCCTAACTCTCTCATAGTCCCTGTCCTCCTAACTCTCTCATAGTCCCTGCCCTCCTAACCCTAACTCTCTCATAGTCCCTGCCCTCCTAACCCTAACTCTCTCATAGTCCCTGCCCTCCTAACCCTAACTCTCTCATAGTTCCTGCCCTCCTAACCCTCTCATAGTCCCTGTCCTCCTAACCCTAACTCTCTCATAGTCCCTGCCCTCCTAACCCTAACCCTCTCAAAGTGCCTGTCCTCATAACCCTCTCATAGTCCCTGTCCTCCTAACTCTCTCATAGTCCCAGTCCACCTAACTCTCTCATAGTCCCTGTCCTCCTAACTCTCTCATAGTCCCTGTCCTCCTAACTCTCTCATAGTCCCTGCCCTCCTAACCCTAACTCTCTCATAGTCCCTGCCCTCCTAACCCTAACTCTCTCATAGTTCCTGCCCTCCTAACCCTCTCATAGTCCCTGTCCTCCTAACCCTAACTCTCTCATAGTCCCTGCCCTCCTAACCCTAACCCTCTCAAAGTGCCTGTCCTCATAACCCTCTCATAGTCCCTGTCCTCCTAACTCTCTCATAGTCCCTGCCCTCCTAACCCTAACTCTCTCATAGTCCCTGTCCTCCTAACCCAACTCTCTCATAGTCCCTGCCCTCCTAACCCTAACCCTCTCATAGTGCCTGTCCTCCTAACCCTCTCATAGTCCCTGTCCTCCTAACCCTCTCATAGTCCCTGTCCTCCTAACCCTAGCTCTCTCATAGTCCCTGTCCTCCTAACCCTAGCTCTCTCATAGTCCCTGTCCTCCTAACTCTATCATAGTCCCTGTCCTCCTAACCCTCTCTCATAGTCCCTGTCCTCCTAACTGTCTCATAGTCCCTGTCCTCCTAACTCTCTCATAGTCCCTGTCCTCCTAACCCTAGCTCTCTCATAGTCCCTGCCCTCCTAACCATCTCATAGTCCCTGTCCTCCTAACCCTAGCTCTCTCATAGTCCCTGTCCTCCTAACCCTCTCATAGTCCCTGCCCTAACCTAACCCTCTCATAGTCCCTGTCCTCCTAACCCTAGCTCTCTCATAGTCCCTGTCCTCCTAACCCTCTCATAGTCCCTGTCCTCCTAACCCTAGCTCTCTCATAGTCCCTGTCCTCCTAACCCTAGCTCTCTCATAGTCCCTGTCCTCCTAACCCTCTCTCTCATAGTCCCTGTCCTCCTAACCCTAGCTCTCTCATAGTCCCTGTCCTCCTAACCCTAGCTCTCTCATAGTCCCTGTCCTCCTAACTCTCTCATAGTCCAAGTCCACCTAACTCTCTCATAGTCCCTGTCCTCCTAACTCTCTCATAGTCCCTGTCCTCCTAACTCTCTCATAGTCCCTGCCCTCCTAACCCTAACTCTCTCATAGTCCCTGCCCTCCTAACCCTAACTCTCTCATAGTCCCTGCCCTCCTAACCCTAACTCTCTCATAGTTCCTGCCCTCCTAACCCTCTCATAGTCCCTGTCCTCCTAACCCTAACTCTCTCATAGTCCCTGCCCTCCTAACCCTAACCCTCTCAAAGTGCCTGTCCTCATAACCCTCTCATAGTCCCTGTCCTCCTAACTCTCTCATAGTCCCTGCCCTCCTAACCCTAACTCTCTCATAGTCCCTGTCCTCCTAACCCCAACTCTCTCATAGTCCCTGCCCTCCTAACCCTAACCCTCTCATAGTGCCTGTCCTCCTAACCCTCTCATAGTCCCTGTCCTCCTAACCCTCTCATAGTCCCTGTCCTCCTAACCCTAGCTCTCTCATAGTCCCTGTCCTCCTAACCCTAGCTCTCTCATAGTCCCTGTCCTCCTAACTCTATCATAGTCCCTGTCCTCCTAACCCTAACCCTCTCATAGTCCCTGTCCACCTAACTGTCTCATAGTCCCTGTCCTCCTAACCCTAGCTCTCTCATAGTCCCTGTCCTCCTAACCCTAGCTCTCTCATAGTCCCTGTCCTCCTAACTCTCTCATAGTCCCAGTCCACCTAACTCTCTCCTAGTCCTGTCCTCCTAACTCTCTCATAGTCCCTGTCCTCCTAACTCTCTCATAGTCCCTGTCCTCCTAACCCTAGCTCTCTCATAGTCCCTGCCCTCCTAACCATCTCATAGTCCCTGTCCTGCTAACCCTCTCTCTCATAGTCCTGTCCTCCTAACCCTCTCATAGTCCCTGTCCTCCTAACCCTAGCTCTCTCATAGTCCCTGTCCTCCTAACCCTAGCTCTCTCATAGTCCCTGTCCTCCTAACCCTAACTCTCTCATAGTTCCTGCCCTCCTAACCCTCTCATAGTCCCTGTCCTCCTAACTCTAACTCTCTCATAGTCCCTGCCCTCCTAACCCTAACCCTCTCAAAGTGCCTGTCCTCATAACCCTCTCATAGTCCCTGTCCTCCTAACCCTAGCTCTCTCATAGTCCCTGTCCTCCTAACCCTAGCTCTCTCATAGTCCCTGTCCTCCTAACCCTAGCTCTCTCATAGTCCCTGTCCTCCTAACTCTCTCATAGTCCCAGTCCACCTAACTCTCTCATAGTCCCTGTCCTCCTAACTCTCTCATAGTCCCTGTCCTCCTAACTCTCTCATAGTCCCTGCCCTCCTAACCCTAACTCTCTCATAGTCCCTGCCCTCCTAACCCTAACTCTCTCATAGTCCCTGCCCTCCTAACCCTAACTCTCTCATAGTTCCTGCCCTCCTAACCCTCTCATAGTCCCTGTCCTCCTAACCCTAACTCTCTCATAGTCCCTGCCCTCCTAACCCTAACCCTCTCAAAGTGCCTGTCCTCATAACCCTCTCATAGTCCCTGTCCTCCTAACTCTCTCATAGTCCTGCCCTCCTAACCCTAACTCTCTCATAGTCCCTGTCCTCCTAACCCCAACTCTCTCATAGTCCCTGCCCTCCTAACCCTAACCCTCTCATAGTGCCTGTCCTCCTAACCCTCTCATAGTCCCTGTCCTCCTAACCCTCTCTCATAGTCCCTGTCCTCCTAACCCTAGCTCTCTCATAGTCCCTGTCCTCCTAACCCTAGCTCTCTCATAGTCCCTGTCCTCCTAACTCTATCATAGTCCCTGTCCTCCTAACCCTAACCCTCTCATAGTCCCTGTCCTCCTAACTGTCTCATAGTCCCTGTCCTCCTAACCCTAGCTCTCTCATAGTCCCTGTCCTCCTAACCCTAGCTCTCTCATAGTCCCTGTCCTCCTAACCTCTCATAGTCCCAGTCCACCTAACTCTCTCATAGTCCCTGTCCTCCTAACTCTCTCATAGTCCCTGTCCACCTAACTGTCTCATAGTCCCTGTCCTCCTAACCCTAGCTCTCTCATAGTCCCTGCCCTCCTAACCCTAACTCTCTCATAGTCCCTGTCCTCCTAACCCCAACTCTCTCATAGTCCCTGCCCTCCTAACCCTAACCCTCTCATAGTGCCTGTCCTTCTAACCCTCTCATAGTCCCTGTCCTCCTAACCCTCTCATAGTCCCTGTCCTCCTAACCCTAGCTCTCTCATAGTCCCTGCCCTCCTAACCATCTCATAGTCCCTGTCCTCCTAACTCTCTCATAGTCCCTGTCCTCCTAACCCTAACCCTCTCATAGTCCCTGTCCACCTAACTGTCTCATAGTCCCTGTCCTCCTAACTCTCTCATAGTCCCTGTCCTCCTAACCCTAGCTCTCTCATAGTCCCTGCCCTCCTCTCATAGTCCCTGTCCTGCTAACCCTAGCTCTCTCATAGTCCCTGTCCTCCTAACCCTCTCATAGTCCCTGCCCTCCTAACCCTCTCATAGTCCCTGTCCTCCTAACCCTCTCTCTCATAGTCCTGTCCTCCTAACCCTCTCATAGTCCCTGTCCTCCTAACCCTAGCTCTCTCATAGTCCCTGTCCTCCTAACCCTAGCTCTCTCATAGTCCCTGTCCTCCTAACCCTCTCATAGTCCCTGTCCTCCTAACCCTAGCTCTCTCATAGTCCCTGTCCTCCTAACCCTAGCTCTCTCATAGTCCCAGTCCACCTAACTCTCTCATAGTCCCTGTCCTCCTAACTCTCTCATAGTCCCTGTCCTCCTAACTCTCTCATAGTCCCTGCCCTCCTAACCCTAACTCTCTCATAGTCCCTGCCCTCCTAACCCTAACTCTCTCATAGTCCCTGCTCTCCTAACCCTAACTCTCTCATAGTTCCTGCCCTCCTAACCCTCTCATAGTCCCTGTCCTCCTAACCCTAACTCTCTCATAGTCCCTGCCCTCCTAACCCTAACCCTCTCAAAGTGCCTGTCCTCATAACCCTCTCATAGTCCCTGTCCTCCTAACTCTCTCATAGTCCCTGTCCTCCTAACCCTAACTCTCTCATAGTCCCTGTCCTCCTAACCCCAACTCTCTCATAGTCCCTGCCCTCCTAACCCTAACCCTCTCATAGTGCCTGTCCTCCTAACCCTCTCATAGTCCCTGTCCTCCTAACCCTCTCATAGTCCCTGTCCTCCTAACCCTAGCTCTCTCATAGTCCCTGTCCTCCTAACCCTAGCTCTCTCATAGTCCCTGTCCTCCTAACTCTATCATAGTCCCTGTCCTCCTAACCCTAGCTCTCTCATAGTCCCTGTCCTCCTAACCCTAGCTCTCTCATAGTCCCTGTCCTCCTAACTCTCTCATAGTCCCAGTCCACCTAACTCTCTCATAGTCCCTGTCCTCCTAACTCTCTCATAGTCCCTGTCCTCCTAACTCTCTCATAGTCCCTGCCCTCCTAACCCTAGCTCTCTCATAGTCCCTGCCCTCCTAACCATCTCATAGTCCCTGTCCTGCTAACCCTAGCTCACTCATAGTCACTGTCCTCCTAACCCTCTCATAGTCCCTGTCCTCCTAACCCTAGCTCTCTCATAGTGCCTGTCCTCCTAACCCTCTCATAGTCCCTGTCCACCTAACTGTCTCATAGTCCCTGTCCTCCTAACCCTAGCTCTCTCATAGTCCCTGTCCTCCTAACCCTAGCTCTCTCATAGTCCCTGTCCTCCTAACTCTAGCTCTCTCATAGTCCCTGCCCTCCTAACCATCTCATAGTCCCTGTCCTGCTAACCCTAGCTCTCTCATAGTCACTGTCCTCCTAACCCTCTCATAGTCCCTGTCCTCCTAACCCTAGCTCTCTCATAGTCCCTGTCCTCCTAACCCTAGCTCTCTCATAGTCCCTGTCTTCCTAACTCTATCATAGTCCCTGTCCTCCTAACCCTAACCCTCTCATAGTACCTGTCCACCTAACTGTCTCATAGTCCCTGTCCTCCTAACCCTAGCTCTCTCATAGTCCCTGTCCTCCTAACCCTAGCTCTCTCATAGTCCCTGTCCTCCTAACTCTCTCATAGTCCCAGTCCACCTAACTCTCTCATAGTCCCTGTCCTCCTAACTCTCTCATAGTCCCTGTCCTCCTAACCCTAGCTCTCTCATAGTCCCTGTCCTCCCAACCCTAGCTCTCTCATAGTCCCTGTCCTCCTAACCCTAGCTCTCTCATAGTCCCTGTCCTCCTAACTCTCTCATAGTCCCAGTCCACCTAACTCTCTCATAGTCCCTGTCCTCCTAACTCTCTCATAGTCCCTGTCCTCCTAACCTAGCTCTCTCATAGTCCCTGTCCTCCCAACCCTAGCTCTCTCATAGTCCCTGTCCTCCTAACCCTAGCTCTCTCATAGTCCCTGTCCTCCTAACCCTAGCTCTCTCATAGTCCCTGTCCTCCTAACCCTAACTCTCTCATAGTCCCTGTCCTCCTAACCTAGCTCTCTCATAGTCCCTGTCCTCCCAACCCTAGCTCTCTCATAGTCCCTGTCCTCCTAACCCTAGCTCTCTCATAGTCCCTGTCCTCCTAATCCTAGCTCTCTCATAGTCCCTGCCCTCCTAACCCTAGCTCTCTCATAGTCCCTGTCCTCCTAACTCTCTCATAGTCCCTGTCCTCCTAACCCTAGCTCTCTCATAGTCCCTGTCCTCCTAACCTTAGCTCTCTCATAGTCCCTGCTGTCCTAACCCTAACCCTCTCATAGTCCCTGTCCTCCTAACCCTCTCATAGTCCCTGTCCTCCTAACCCTATCTCTCTCATAGTCCCTGTCCTCCTAACCCTAACTCTCTCATAGTCCCTGTCCTCCTAACCCTCTCATAGTCCCTGTCCTCCTAACACTAGCTCTCTCATAGTCCCTGTCCTCCTAACCCTAGCTCTCTCATAGTCCCTGTCCTCCTAACTCTATCATAGTCCCTGTCCTCCTAACCCTAGCTCTCTCATAGTCCCTGTCCTCCCAACCCTATCTCTCTCATAGTCCCTGTCCTCCTAACCCTAGCTCTCTCATAGTCCCTGCCCTCCTATCTCTATCATAGTCCCTGCCCTCCTAACCCTAACTCTCTCATAGCCCCTGCCCTGCCCTGCCCTCCTAACCCTAACCCTCTCATAGTCCCTGTCCTCCTAACTCTCTCATAGTCCCTGTCCTCCTAAACCTAACTCTCTCATAGTCCCTGTCCTCCTAACCCTAGCTCTCTCATAGTCCCTGCCCTGCCCTGCCCTCCTAACCCTAACCCTCTCATAGTCCCTGTCCTTCTAACCCTAACTCTCTCATAGTCCCTGCCCTCCTAACCCTAACCCTCTCATAGTCCTGTCCTCATAACCCTCTCATAGTCCCTGTCCTCCTAACTCTCTCATAGTCCTGCCCTCCTAACCTAACTCTCTCTCATAGTCCCTGTCCTCCTAACCCCAGCTCTCTCATAGTCCCTGCCCTCCTAACCCTAACCCTCTCATAGTGCCTGTCCTCCTAACCCTCTCATAGTCCCTGTCCTCCTAACCCTCTCATAGTCCCTGTCCTCCTAACCCTAGCTCTCTCATAGTCCCTGTCCTCCTAACCCTAGCTCTCTCATAGTCCCTGTCCTCCTAACTCTATGATAGTCCCTGTCCTCCTAACCCTAGCTCTCTCATAGTCCCTGTCCTCCCAACCCTAGCTCTCTCATAGTCCCTGTCCTCCTAACCCTAGCTCTCTCATAGTCCCTGTCCTCCTAATCCTAGCTCTCTCATAGTCCCTAACCCCCTAACCCTAGCTCTCTCATATTCCCTGTCCTCCTAACTCTCTCATAGTCCCTGTCCTCCTAACTCTCACATAGTCCCTGTCCTCCTAACCCTAGCTCTCTCATAGTCCCTGTCCTCCTAACCCTAGCTCTCTCATAGTCCCTCCCCTGCCCTCCTAACCCTAGCTCTCTCATAGTCCCTGTCCTCCTAACCCTCTCATAGTCCCTGTCCTCCTAACCCTATCTCTCTCATAGTCCCTGTCCTCCTAACCCTAACTCTCTCATAGTCCCTGTCCTCCTAACCCTCTCATAGTCCCTGTCCTCCTAACCCTAGCTCTCTCATAGTCCCTGTCCTCCTAACCCTAGCTCTCTCATAGTCCCTGTCCTCCTAACTCTATCATAGTCCCTGTCCTCCTAACTCTAGCTCTCTCATAGTCCCTGTCCTCCCAACCCTAGCTCTCTCATAGTCCCTGTCCTCCTAACCCTAGCTCTCTCATAGTCCTTGTCCTCCTAACCCTAGCTCTCTCATAGTCCCTGTCCTCCTAACCCTAACTCTCTCATAGTCCCTGTCCTCCTAACTCTCTCTCATAGTCCCTGTCCTCCTAACCTAACTCTCTCATAGTCCCTGTCCTCCTAACCCTAGCTCTCTCATAGTCCCTGCCCTGCCTCCTAACCCTAACCCTCTCATAGTCCCTGTCCTCCTAACTCTCTCATAGTCCCTGTCCTCCTAACCTAACTCTCTCATAGTCCCTGTCCTCCTAACCCTAGCTCTCTCATAGTCCCTGCCCTGCCCTCCTAACCCTAACCCTCTCATAGTCCTGTCCTCCTAACCCTAGCTCTCTCATAGTCCTGTCCTCCTAACCCTAGCTCTTCATAGTCCCTGCCGTCCTCCTAACCCTAACCCTCTCATAGTCCCTGTCCTCCTAACCCTCTCATAGTCCCTGTCCTCCTAACTCTCTCATAGTCCCTGTCCTCCCAACCCTAGCTCTCTCATAGTCCCTGTCCTCCTAACCCTAGCTCTCTCATAGTCCCTGTCCTCCTAACCTAACTCTCTCATAGTCCCTGTCCTCCTAACCCTATCCCTCTCATAGTCCCTGTCCTCCTAACCCTAGCTCTCTCATAGTCCCTGTCCTCCTAACCCTCTCATAGTCCCTGTCCTCCTAACCCTAGCTCTCATTGTCCCTGTCCTCCTAACCCTAGCTCTCTCATAGTCCCTGTCCTCCTAACCTATCATAGTCCCTGTCCTCCTAACCCTAGCTCTCTCATAGTCCCTGTCCTCCCAACCCTAGCTCTCTCATAGTCCCTGTCCTCCTAACCCTCCTCTCTCATAGTCCCTGTCCTCCTAACCCTAACCCTCTCATAGTCCTGTCCTCCTGACCTCTCATACCCTCTCATAGTCCCTGTCCTCCTAACCCTAACTCTCTCATAGTCCCTGTCCTCCTAACCCTAGCTCTCTCATAGTCCCTGTCCTCCTAACCCTATCTCTCTCATAGTCCCTGTCCTCCTAACCCTAACTCTCTCATAGTCCCTGTCCTCCTAACTCTCATAGTCCCTGTCCTCCTAACCCTAACTCTCTCATAGTCCCTGTCCTGCTCCTAACCCTAACCCTCTCATAGTCCCTGTCCTCCTAACTCTCTCATAGTCCCTGTCCTCCTAACCTAACTCTCTCATAGTCCCTGTCCTCCTAACCCTAGCTCTCTCATAGTCCCTGCCCTCCTCCCTAACCCTAACCCTCTCATAGTCCCTGTCCTCCTAACCCTAACTCTCTCATAGTCCCTGTCCCTCCTAACCCTAACCCTCTCATAGTCCCTGTCCTCCTAACCCTCTCATAGTCCCTGTCCTCCTAACTCTCTCATAGTCCCTGTCCTCCTAACCCTAACTCTCTCATAGTCCCTGTCCTCCTAACCCTAACTCTCTCATAGTCCCTGTCCTCCTAACCCTAACCCTCTCATAGTCCTGTCCTCCTAACCCTCTCATAGTCCCTGTCCTCCTAACCCTCTCATAGTCCCTGTCCTCCTAACCCTAGCTCTCTCATAGTCCCTGTCCTCCTAACCCTAGCTCTCTCATAGTCCCTGTCCTCCTAACTCTATATAGTCCCTGTCCTCCTAACCCTAGCTCTCTCATAGTCCCTGTCCTCCCAACCCTAGCTCTCTCATAGTCCCTGTCCTCCTAACCCTAGCTCTCTCATAGTCCCTGTCCTCCTAACCCTAGCTCTCTCATAGTCCCTATCCCCCTAACCCTAGCTCTCTCATATTCCCTGTCCTCCTAACTCTCTCATAGTCCCTGTCCTCCTAACTCTCACATAGTCCCTGTCCTCCTAACCCTAGCTCTCTCATAGTCCCTGTCCTCCTAACCCTAGCTCTCTCATAGTCCCTCCCTGCCCTCCTAACCCTAGCTCTCTCATAGTCCCTGTCCTCCTAACCTCTCATAGTCCCTGTCCTCCTAACCTATCTCTCTCATAGTCCCTGTCCTCCTAACCCTAACTCTCTCATAGTCCCTGTCCTCCTAACCCTCTCATAGTCCCTGTCCTCCTAACCCTCTCTCATAGTCCCTGTCCTCCTAACCCTAGCTCTCTCATAGTCCCTGTCCTCCTAACTCTATCATAGTCCTGTCCTCCTAACCTAGCTCTCTCATAGTCCCTGTCCTCCCAACCCTAGCTCTCTCATAGTCCCTGTCCTCCTAACCCTAGCTCTCTCATAGTCCTGTCCTCCTAACCCTAGCTCTCTCATAGTCCCTGCCCTCCTAACCCTAACTCTCTCATAGTCCCTGTCCTCCTAACTCTCTCATAGTCCCTGTCCTCCAAAACCTAACTCTCTCATAGTCCCTGTCCTCCTAACCCTAGCTCTCTCATAGTCCCTGCCCTGCCCTCCTAACCCTAACCCTCTCATAGTCCCTGTCCTCCTAACTCTCTCATAGTCTCTGTCCTCCTAAACCTAACTCTCTCATAGTCCCTGTCCTCCTAACCCTAGCTCTCTCATAGTCCCTGCCCTCCCTCCTAACCCTAACCCTCTCATAGTCCCTGTCCTCCTAACCCTAGCTCTCTCATAGTCCCTGTCCTCCTAACCCTAGCTCTCATAGTCCCTGTCCTCCTAACCCTAACCCTCTCATAGTCCCTGTCCTCCTAACCCTCTCATAGTCCCTGTCCTCCTAACTCTCTCATAGTCCCTGTCCTCCCAACCCTAGCTCTCTCATAGTCCCTGTCCTCCTAACCCTAGCTCTCTCATAGTCCCTGTCCTCCTAACCCTCTCATAGTCCCTGTCCTCCTAACCCTATCCTCTCATAGTCCCTGTCCTCCTAACCTAGCTCTCTCATAGTCCCTGTCCTCCTAACCCTCTCATAGTCCCTGTCCTCCTAACCCTAGCTCTCTCATTGTCCCTGTCCTCCTAACCCTAGCTCTCTCATAGTCCCTGTCCTCCTAACTCTCTCATAGTCCCTGTCCTCCTAACCCTAGCTCTCTCATAGTCCCTGTCCTCCCAACCCTAGCTCTCTCATAGTCCCTGTCCTCCTAACCCTAACTCTCTCATAGTCCCTGTCCTCCTAACCCTAACCCTCTCATAGTGCCTGTCCTCCTAACCCTCTCATAGTCCCTGTCCTCCTAACCCTAACCCTCTCATTGTCCCTGTCCTCCTAACTCTCTCATAGTCCCTGTCCTCCTAACCCTAACTCTCTCATAGTCCCTGTCCTCCTAACTCTCTCATGGTCCCTGTCCTCCTAACCCTAACTCTCTCATAGTCCCTGTCCTCCTAACCCTAGCTCTCTCATAGTCCCTGCCCTGCCCTCCCTCCAAACCCTAACCCTCTCATAGTCCCTGTCCTCCTAACCCTAGCTCTCTCATAGTCCCTGTCCTCCTAACCATAGCACTCTCATAGTCCCTGTCCTCCTAACCCTAACCCTCTCATAGTCCCTGTCCTCCTAACCCTCTCATAGTCCTGTCCTCCTAACCCTATCTCTCTCATAGTCCCTGTCCTCCTAACCCTAGATCTCTCATAGTCCCTGTCCTCCTAACCCTCTCATAGTCCCTGTCCTCCTAACCCTCTCTCTCATAGTCCCTGTCCTCCCAACCCTAGCTCTCTCATAGTCCCTGTCCTCCTAACCCTAACTCTCATAGTCCCTGTCCTCCTAACCCTAGCTCTCTCATAGTCCCTGTCCTCCTAACCCTAGCTCTCTCATAGTCCCTGTCCTCCTAACCCTAACTCTCTCATAGTCCCTGTCCTCCTAACCCTAGCTCTCTCATAGTCCCTGTCCTCCTAACCCTAACCCTCTCATAGTCCTGTCCTCCTAACCCTCTCATAGTCCCTGTCCTCCTAACCCTCTCATAGTCCCTGTCCTCCTAACCCTAGCTCTCTCATAGTCCCTGTCCTCCTAACCCTAGCTCTCTCATAGTCCCTGTCCTCCTAACTCTATCATAGTCCCTGTCCTCCTAACCCTAGCTCTCTCATAGTCCCTGTCCTCCCAACCCTAGCTCTCTCATAGTCCCTGTCCTCCTAACCCTAGCTCTCTCATAGTCCCTGTCCTCCTAACCTAGCTCTCTCATAGTCCCTGTCCTCCTAACCCTAGCTCTCTCATAGTCCCTGTCCTCCTAACCTCTCATAGTCCCTGTCCTCCTAACTCTCACATAGTCCCTGTCCTCCTAACCTAGCTCTCTCATAGTCCCTGTCCTCCTAACCCTAGCTCTCTCATAGTCCCTCCCCTGCCCTCCTAACCCTAGCTCTCTCATAGTCCCTGTCCTCCTAACCTCTCATAGTCCCTGTCCTCCTAACCCTATCTCTCTCATAGTCCCTGTCCTCCTAACCCTAACTCTCTCATAGTCCCTGTCCTCCTAACCCTAACTCTCTCATAGTCCCTGTCCTCCTAACCCTAGCTCTCTCATAGTCCCTGTCCTCCTAACCCTAGCTCTCTCATAGTCCCTGTCCTCCTAACTCTATCATAGTCCCTGTCCTCCTAACCCTAGCTCTCTCATAGTCCCTGTCCTCCCAACCCTAGCTCTCTCATAGTCCCTGTCCTCCTAACCCTAGCTCTCTCATAGTCCTTGTCCTCCTAACCCTAGCTCTCTCATAGTCCCTGCCCTCCTAACCCTAACTCTCTCATAGTCCCTGTCCTCCTAACTCTCTCATAGTCCCTGTCCTCCAAAACCTAACTCTCTCATAGTCCCTGTCCTCCTAACCCTAGCTCTCTCATAGTCCCTGCCCTGCCCTCCTAACCCTAACTCTCTCATAGTCCCTGTCCTCCTAACCCTAGCTCTCTCATAGTCCCTGTCCTCCTAACCTAACTCTCTCATAGTCCCTGTCCTCCTAACCCTAGCTCTCTCATAGTCCCTGCCCTGCCCTCCTAACCCTAACCCTCTCATAGTCCCTGTCCTCCTAACCCTAGCTCTCTCATAGTCCCTGTCCTCCTAACCCTAGCTCTCTCATAGTCCCTGCCTCCTAACCCTAACCCTCTCATAGTCCCTGTCCTCCTAACCCTCTCATAGTCCCTGTCCTCCTAACTCTCTCATAGTCCCTGTCCTCCCAACCCTAGCTCTCTCATAGTCCCTGTCCTCCTAACCCTAGCTCTCTCATAGTCCCTGTCCTCCTAACCCTCTCATAGTCCCTGTCCTCCAAACCCTATCCCTCTCATAGTCCCTGTCCTCCTAACCTAGCTCTCTCATAGTCCCTGTCCTCCTAACCCTCTCATAGTCCCTGTCCTCCTAACCCTAGCTGTCTCATTGTCCCTGTCCTCCTAACCCTAGCTCTCTCATAGTCCCTGTCCTCCTAACTCTATCATAGTCCCTGTCCTCCTAACCCTAGCTCTCTCATAGTCCCTGTCCTCCCAACCCTAGCTCTCTCATAGTCCCTGTCCTCCTAACCTCCTCTCTCATAGTCCCTGTCCTCCTAACCCTAACCCTCTCTCATAGTCCCTGTCCTCCTAACCCTAACCCTAACTCTCTCATAGTCCCTGTCCTCCTAACCCTAACTCTCTCATAGTCCCTGTCCTCTCCTAACTCTCTCATAGTCCCTGTCCTCCTAACCCTAGCTCTCTCATAGTCCCTGTCCTCCCAACCCTACTCTCTCATAGTCCCTGTCCTCCTAACCTAGCTCTCTCATAGTCCCTGTCCTCCTAACCCTGTCCTCCTAACCCTAACTCTCTCATAGTCCCTGTCCTCCTAACCCTAACCCTCTCATAGTCCCTGTCCTCCTAACTCTCTCATAGTCCCTGTCCTCCTAACCCTAACTCTCTCATAGTCCCTGTCCTCCTAACCTAGCTCTCTCATAGTCCCTGCCCTCCCTCCCTCCTAACCCTAACCTCTCTCATAGTCCCTGTCCTCCCCTAACTCTCTCATAGTCCCTGCCCTCCTAACCCTAACCCTCTCATAGTCCTGTCCTCATAACCCTCTCATAGTCCCTGTCCTCCTAACTCTCTCATAGTCCCTGCCCTCCTAACCCTAACTCTCTCATAGTCCCTGTCCTCCTAACCCTAACTCTCTCATAGTCCCTGCCCTCCTAACCCTAACCCTCTCATATAGTCCTCCTAACCCTCTCATAGTCCCTGTCCTCCTAACCCTCTCATAGTCCCTGTCCTCCTAACCCTAGCTCTCTCATAGTCCCTGTCCTCCTAACCCTAGCTCTCTCATAGTCCCTGTCCTCCTAACTCTCTCTCATAGTCCCTGTCCTCCTAACCCTAGCTCTCTCATAGTCCCTGTCCTCCCAACCCTAGCTCTCTCATAGTCCCTGTCCTCCTAACCCTAGCTCTCTCATAGTCCCTGTCCTCCTAATCCTAGCTCTCTCATAGTCCCTAACCCCTCCTAACCCTCTCTCTCATAGTCCCTGTCCTCCTAACTCTCTCATAGTCCCTGTCCCCCTCCTAACTCTCACATAGTCCCTGTCCTCCTAACCCTAGCTCTCTCATAGTCCCTGTCCTCCTAACCCTAGCTCTCTCATAGTCCCTGTCCTCCTAACCCTAGCTCTCTCATAGTCCCTGTCCTCCTAACCCTCTCATAGTCCCTGTCCTCCTAACCCTATCTCTCTCATAGTCCCTGTCCTCCTAACCCTAACTCTCTCATAGTCCCTGTCCTCCTAACCCTCTCTCATAGTCCCTGTCCTCCTAACCCTAGCTCTCTCATAGTCCCTGTCCTCCTAACCCTAGCTCTCTCATAGTCCCTGTCCTCCTAACTCTATCATAGTCCCTGTCCTCCTAACCTAGCTCTCTCATAGTCCCTGTCCTCCCAACCCTAGCTCTCTCATAGTCCCTGTCCTCCTAACCCTAGCTCTCTCATAGTCCTGTCCTCCTAACCCTAGCTCTCTCATAGTCCCTGTCCTCCTAACCTAACTCTCTCATAGTCCCTGTCCTCCTAACTCTCTCATAGTCCCTGTCCTCCTAACCTAACTCTCTCATAGTCCCTGTCCTCCTAACCCTAGCTCTCTCATAGTCCCTGCCCTGCCCTCCTAACCCTAACCCTCTCATAGTCCCTGTCCTCCTAACTCTCTCATAGTCTCTGTCCTCCTAAACCTAACTCTCTCATAGTCCCTGTCCTCCTAACCCTAGCTCTCTCATAGTCCCTGCCCTGCCCTCCTAACCCTAACCCTCTCATAGTCCCTGTCCTCCTAACCCTAGCTCTCTCATAGTCCCTGTCCTCCTAACCCTAGCTCTTTCATAGTCCCTGCCGTCCTAACCATAACCCTCTCATAGTCCCTGTCCTCCTAACCCTCTCATAGTCCCTGTCCTCCTAACTCTCTCATAGTCCCTGTCCTCCCAACCCTAGCTCTCTCATAGTCCCTGTCCTCCTAACCCTAGCTCTCTCATAGTCCCTGTCCTCCTAACCCTCTCATAGTCCCTGTCCTCCAAACCCTATCCCTCTCATAGTCCCTGTCCTCCTAACCTAGCTCTCTCATAGTCCCTGTCCTCCTAACCCTCTCATAGTCCCTGTCCTCCTAACCCTAGCTCTCATTGTCCCTGTCCTCCTAACCCTAGCTCTCTCATAGTCCCTGTCCTCCTAACTCTCTCATAGTCCCTGTCCTCCTAACCCTAGCTCTCTCATAGTCCCTGTCCTCCCAACCCTAGCTCTCTCATAGTCCCTGTCCTCCTAACCCTAGCTCTCATAGTCCCTGTCCTCCTAACCCTAACCCTCTCATAGTCCTGTCCTCCTAACCCTCTCATAGTCCCTGTCCTCCTAACCCTAGCCTCTCATAGTCCCTGTCCTCCTAACTCTCTCATAGTCCCTGTCCTCCTAACCCTAACTCTCTCATAGTCCCTGTCCTCCTAACCCTCTCTCCTGTCCTCCTAACCCTAACTCTCTCATAGTCCCTGTCCTCCTAACCCTAGCTCTCTCATAGTCCCTGCCCTGCCCTGCCCTCCAAACCCTAACCCTCTCATAGTCCCTGTCCTCCTAACCCTAGCTCTCTCATAGTCCCTGTCCTCCTAACCATAGCACTCTCATAGTCCCTGCCGTCCTAACCCTAACCCTCTCATAGTCCCTGTCCTCCTAACCCTCTCATAGTTCCTGTCCTCCTAACCCTATCTCTCTCATAGTCCCTGTCCTCCTAACCCTAGATCTCTCATAGTCCCTGTCCTCCTAACCCTCTCATAGTCCCTGTCCTCCTAACCCTAACTCTCTCATAGTCCCTGTCCTCCCAACCCTAGCTCTCTCATAGTCCCTGTCCTCCTAACCCTAACTCTCTCATAGTCCCTGTCCTCCTAACCCTAGCTCTCTCATAGTCCCTGTCCTCCCAACCCTAGCTCTCTCATAGTCCCTGTCCTCCTAACCCTAACTCTCTCATAGTCCCTGTCCTCCTAACTCTCTCATAGTCCTTGTCCTCCAAAACCTAACTCTCTCATAGTCCCTGTCCTCCTAAACCTAACTCTCTCATACTCCCTGTCCTCCTAACCCTAGCTCTCTCATAGTCCCTGCCCTGCCCTGCCCTCCTAACCCTAACCCTCTCATAGTCCCTGTCCTCCTAACCCTAGCTCTCTCATAGTCCCTGTCCTCCTAACCCTAGCTCTCTCATAGTCCCTGCCGTCCTAACCCTAACCCTCTCATAGTCCCTGTCCTCCTAACCCTCTCATAGTCCCTGTCCTAACTCCTCCTCCCTCTCTCTCATAGTCCCTGTCCTCCTAACTCTCTCATAGTCCCTGTCCTCCTAACCCTAGCTCTCTCATAGTCCCTGTCCTCCTAACCCTAGCTCTCTCATAGTCCCTGTCCTCCTAACCCTAGCTCTCTCATAGTCCCTCCCCTGCCTCCTAACCCTAGCTCTCTCATAGTCCCTGTCCTCCTAACCCTCTCTCATAGTCCCTGTCCTCCTAACCCTAACTCTCTCATAGTCCCTGTCCTCCTAACCCTAACTCTCTCATAGTCCCTGTCCTCCTCCTAACTCTCTCATAGTCCCTGTCCTCCTAACCCTAGCTCTCTCATAGTCCCTGTCCTCCTAACCCTAGCTCTCTCATAGTCCCTGTCCTCCTAACCCTAACCCTCTCATAGTCCCTGTCCCTAACCCTAGCTCTCTCATAGTCCCTGTCCTCCTAACCCTAGCTCTCTCATAGTCCCTGTCCTCCTAACCCTAGCTCTCTCATAGTCCCTGTCCTCCTAACCCTAACTCTCTCATAGTCCCTGTCCTCCTAACCCTCTCATAGTCCCTGTCCTCCTAACTCTCTCATAGTCCCTGTCCTCCCAACCCTAGCTCTCTCATAGTCCCTGTCCTCCCAACCCTAGCTCTCTCATAGTCCCTGTCCTCCTAACCCTAGCTCTCTCATAGTCCCTGTCCTCCTAACCCTAACCCTCTCATAGTGCCTGTCCTTCTAACCCTCTCATAGTCCCTGTCTTCCTAACCCTAACCCTCTCATAGTCCCTGTCCTCCTAACTCTCTCATAGTCCCTGTCCTCCTAACCCTAACTCTCTCATAGTCCCTGCCCTCCTAACCCTAACTCTCTCATAGTCCCTGTCCTCCTAACCCTAGCTCTCTCATAGTCCCTGCCCTGCCCTCCAAACCCTAACCCTCTCATAGTCCCTGTCCTCCTAACCCTAGCTCTCTCATAGTCCCTGTCCTCCTAACCCTAGCTCTCTCATAGTCCCTGCCGTCCTAACCCTAACCCTCTCATAGTCCCTGTCCTCCTAACCCTCTCATAGTCCCTGTCCTCCTAACTCTCTCATAGTCCCTGTCCTCCCAACCCTAGCTCTCTCATAGTCCCTGTCCTCCTAACCCTAGCTCTCTCATAGTCCCTGTCCTCCTAACCCTAGCTCTCTCATAGTCCCTCCCCTTCCCTCCTAACCCTAGCTCTCTCATAGTCCCTGTCCTCCTAACCCTCTCATAGTCCCTGTCCTCCTAACCCTATCCCTCTCATAGTCCCTGTCCTCCTAACCCTAGCTCTCTCATAGTCCCTGTCCTCCTAACCTCTCATAGTCCCTGTCCTCCTAACCCTAGCTCTCTCATAGTCCCTGTCCTCCTAACCCTAACTCTCTCATAGTCCCTGTCCTCCTAACTCCATCATAGTCCCTGTCCTCCTAACCCTAGCTCTCTCATAGTCCCTGTCCTCCCAACCCTAGCTCTCTCATAGTCCCTGTCCTCCTAACCCTAACTCTCTCATAGTCCCTGTCCTCCTAACTCTATCATAGTCCCTGTCCTCCTAATCCTAGCTCTCTCATAGTCCCTGTCCTCCCAACCCTAGCTCTCTCATAGTCCCTGTCCTCCTAACCCTCTCATAGTCCCTGTCCTCCTAACTCTCTCATAGTCCCTGTCCTCCTAACTCTCTCATATTCCCTGTCCTCCTAACCCTAACTCTCTCATAGTCCCTGTCCTCCTAACCCTAACTCTCTCATAGTCCCTGTCCTCCTAACCCTAACCCTCTCATAGTGCCTGTCCTCATAACCCTCTCATAGTCCCTGTCCTCCTAACTCTCTCATAGTCCCTGCCCTCCTAACCCTAACTCTCTCATAGTCCCTGTCCTCCTAACCCTAACTCTCTTATAGTCCCTGCCCTCCTAACCCTCTCATAGTCCCTGTCCTCCTAACTCTCTCATAGTCCTGTCCTCCTAACCCTAACTCTCTCATAGTCCCTGTCCTCCTAAACCTAACTCTCTCATATTCCCTGTCCTCCTAACCCTAGCTCTCTCATAGTCCCTGCCCTGCCCTGCTAACCCTAACCCTCTCATAGTCCCTGTCCTCCTAACCCTAGCTCTCTCATAGTCCCTGTCCTCCTAACCCTAGCTCTCTCATAGTCCCTGCCGTCCTAACCCTAACCCTCTCATAGTCCCTGTCCTCCTAACCCTCTCATAGTCCCTGTCCTCCTAACTCTCTCATAGTCCCTGTCCTCCCAACCCTAGCTCTCTCATAGTCCCTGTCCTCCTAACCCTAGCTCTCTCATAGTCCCTGTCCTCCTAACCCTCTCATAGTCCCTGTCCTCCTAACCCTATCTCTCTCATAGTCCCTGTCCTCCTAACCCTAGCTCTCTCATAGTCCCTGTCCTCCTAACCCTCTCATAGTCCCTGTCCTCCTAACCCTAGCTCTCTCATAGTCCCTGTCCTCCTAACTCTATCATAGTCCCTGTCCTCCTAACCCCAGCTCTCTCATAGTCCCTGTCCTCCCAACCCTAACTCTCTCATAGTCCCTGTCCTCCTAACTCCATCATAGTCCCTGTCCTCCTAACCCTAGCTCTCTCATAGTCCCTGTCCTCCCAACCCTAGCTCTCTCATAGTCCCTGTCCTCCTAACCCTAACTCTCTCATAGTCCCTGTCCTCCTAACTCTATCATAGTCCCTGTCCTCCTAATCCTAGCTCTCTCATAGTCCCTGTCCTCCCAACCCTAGCTCTCTCATAGTCCCTGTCCTCCTAACCCTAACTCTCTCATAGTCCCTGCCCTCCTAACCCTAACCCTCTCATAGTGCCTGTCCTCATAACCCTCTCATAGTCCCTGTCCTCCTAACTCTCTCATAGTCCCTGCCCTCCTAACCCTAACTCTCTCATAGTCCCTGTCCTCCTAACCCTAACTCTCTTATAGTCCCTGCCCTCCTAACCCTCTCATAGTCCCTGTCCTCCTAACTCTCTCATAGTCCCTGTCCTCCTAACCCTAACTCTCTCATAGTCCCTGTCCTCCTAAACCTAACTCTCTCATATTCCCTGTCCTCCTAACCCTAGCTCTCTCATAGTCCCTGTCCTCCTAACCCTAGC
Organism: Oncorhynchus tshawytscha; assembly: GCF_018296145.1. Taxonomy (NCBI): domain Eukaryota; kingdom Metazoa; phylum Chordata; class Actinopteri; order Salmoniformes; family Salmonidae; genus Oncorhynchus; species Oncorhynchus tshawytscha. The sequence goes on from NC_056434.1 coordinate 608,183, forward strand.
TCTTTCATAGTCCCTGCCCTGCCCTGCAAACCCTAAACCTCTCATAGTCCCTGTCCTCCTAACCCTAGCTCTCTCATAGTCCCTGTCCTCCTAACCCTAGTCCCTGTCCTCCTAACCCTAACCCTCTCATAGTCCCTGTCCTCCTAACCCTAGCTCTCTCATAGTCCCTGTCCTCCTAACCCTAGCTCTCTCATAGTCCCTGTCCTCCTAACCCTAACCCTCTCATAGTCCCTGTCCTCCTAACCCTCTCATAGTCCCTGTCCTCCTAACCTAGCTCTCATAGTCCCTGTCCTCCCAACCCTAGCTCTCTCATAGTCCCTGTCCTCCTAACCCTAGCTCTCTCATAGTCCCTGTCCTCCTAACCCTCTCATAGTCCCTGTCCTCCTAACCCTAGCTGTCTCATTGTCCCTGTCCTCCTAACCCTAGCTCTCTCATAGTCCCTGTCCTCCTAACTCTATCATAGTCCCTGTCCTCCTAACCCTAGCTCTCTCATAGTCCCTGTCCTCCCAACCCTAGCTCTCTCATAGTCCCTGTCCTCCTAACCCTCCTCTCTCATAGTCCCTGTCCTCCTAACCCTAACCCTCTCATAGTGCCTGTCCTCCTAACCCTCTCATAGTCCCTGTCCTCCTAACCCTAACCCTCTCATTGTCCCTGTCCTCCTAACTCTCTCATAGTCCCTGTCCTCCTAACCCTAACTCTCTCATAGTCCCTGCCCTCCTAACCCTAACTCTCTCATAGTCCCTGTCCTCCTAACTCTCTCATAGTCCTGTCCTCCTAACCCTCTCTCTCATAGTCCCTGTCCTCCTAACCCTAGCTCTCTCATAGTCCCTGTCCTCCCTAGCCCTAAACCCTAACTCTCATAGTCCCTGTCCTCCTAACCCTAGCTCTCTCATAGTCCCTGTCCTCCTAACCATAGCTCTCATAGTCCCTGTCCTAACCCTAACTCTCTCATAGTCCCTGTCCTCCTCCTAACCTCTCTCATAGTCCCTGTCCTCCTAACCCTAGCTCTCTCATAGTCCCTGTCCTCCTAACCCTAGCTCTCTCATAGTCCCTGTCCTCCTAACCCTCTCATAGTCCCTGTCCTCCTAACCCTAGCTCTCTCATAGTCCCTGTCCTCCCAACCCTAGCTCTCTCATAGTCCCTGTCCTCCTAACCCTAGCTCTCTCATAGTCCCTGTCCTCCTAACTCTCTCATAGTCCTTGTCCTCCAAAACCTAACTCTCTCATAGTCCCTGTCCTCCTAAACCTAACTCTCTCATAGTCCCTGTCCTCCTAACCCTAGCTCTCTCATAGTCCCTGCCCTCCCTGCCTAACCCTAACCCTCTCATAGTCCCTGTCCTCCTAACCCTAGCTCTCTCATAGTCCCTGTCCTCCTAACCCTAGCTCTCTCATAGTCCCTGCCGTCCTAACCCTAACCCTCTCATAGTCCCTGTCCTCCTAACCCTCTCATAGTCCCTGTCCTCCTAACTCTCTCATAGTCCCTGTCCTCCTAACTCTCTCATAGTCCCTGTCCTCCCAACCCTAGCTCTCTCATAGTCCCTGTCCTCCTAACCCTAGCTCTCTCATAGTCCCTGTCCTCCTAACCCTAGCTCTCTCATAGTCCCTCCCCTGCCCTCCTAACCCTAGCTCTCTCATAGTCCCTGTCCTCCTAACCCTCTCATAGTCCCTGTCCTCCTAACCCTAACTCTCTCATAGTCCCTGCCCTCCTAACCCTAACTCTCTCATAGTCCCTGTCCTCCTAACTCTCTCATAGTCCCTGTCCTCCTAACCCTAACTCTCTCATAGTCCCTGTCCTCCTAACCCTAGCTCTCTCATAGTCCCTGCCCTGCCCTCCAAACCCTAACCCTCTCATAGTCCCTGTCCTCCTAACCCTAGCTCTCTCATAGTCCCTGTCCTCCTAACCCTAGCTCTCTCATAGTCCCTGTCCTCCTAACCCTAGCTCTCTCATAGTCCCTGTCCTCCTAACCCTAACCCTCTCATAGTCCCTGTCCTCCTAACCCTCTCATAGTCCCTGTCCTCCTAACTCTCTCATAGTCCCTGTCCTCCCAACCCTAGCTCTCTCATAGTCCCTGTCCTCCTAACCTAGCTCTCTCATAGTCCCTGTCCTCCTAACCCTAGCCCTCTCATAGTCCCTGTGCCCTCCTAACCCTAGCTCTCTCATAGTCCCTGTCCTCCTAACCCTCTCATAGTCCCTGTCCTCCAAACCCTATCCCTCTCATAGTCCCTGTCCTCCTAACCCTAGCTCTCTCCTAGTCCCTGTCCTCCTAACCCTCTCATAGTCCCTGTCCTCCTAACCCTAGCTCTCTCATAGTCCCTGTCCTCCCAACCCTAGCTCTCTCATAGTCCCTGTCCTCCTAACCCTAGCTCTCTCATAGTCCCTGTCCTCCTAACCCTAACCCTCTCATAGTGCCTGTCCTTCTAACCCTCTCATAGTCCCTGTCTTCCTAACCCTAACCCTCTCATAGTCCCTGTCCTCCTAACTCTCTCATAGTCCCTGTCCTCCTAACCCTAACTCTCTCATAGTCCCTGTCCTCCTAACCCTAACTCTCTCATAGTCCCTGTCCTCCTAACCCTAGCTCTCTCATAGTCCCTGCCCTCCCTAACCCTAACCTCTCATAGTCCCTGTCCTCCTAACCCTAGCTCTCTCATAGTCCCTGTCCTCCCAACCCTAGCTCTCTCATAGTCCCTGTCCTCCTAACCCTAGCTCTCTCATAGTCCCTGTCCTCCTAACCCTAACCCTCTCATAGTCCTGTCCTTCCTAACCCTCTCTCTCAGTCCCTGTCTTCCTAACCCTAACTCTCATAGTCCCTGTCCTCCTAACTCTCTCATAGTCCCTGTCCTCCTAACCCTAACTCTCTCATAGTCCCTGTCCTCCTAACCCTAACTCTCTCATAGTCCCTGTCCTCCTAACCCTAGCTCTCTCATAGTCCCTGCCCTGCCCTCCAAACCCTAACCCTCTCATAGTCCCTGTCCTCCTAACCCTAGCTCTCTCATAGTCCCTGTCCTCCCAACCCTAGCTCTCTCATAGTCCCTGTCCTCCTAACCCTAGCTCTCTCATAGTCCCTGTCCTCCTAACCCTAACCCTCTCATAGTGCCTGTCCTTCTAACCCTCTCATAGTCCCTGTCTTCCTAACCCTAACCCTCTCATAGTCCCTGTCCTCCTAACTCTCTCATAGTCCCTGTCCTCCTAACCCTAACTCTCTCATAGTCCCTGCCCTCCTAACCCTAACCCTCTCATAGTGCCTGTCCTCCTAACCCTCTCATAGTCCCTGTCCTCCTAACCCTCTCATAGTCCCTGTCCTCCTAACCCTAGCTCTCTCATAGTCCCTGTCCTCCTAACCCTAACTCTCTCATAGTCCCTGTCCTCCTAACCCTCTCTCTCATAGTCCCTGTCCTCCTAACCCTAGCTCTCTCATAGTCCCTGTCCTCCTAACCCTAGCTCTCTCATAGTCCCTGTCCTCCTAACCCTAGCTCTCTCATAGTCCCTGTCCTCCTAACCCTAGCTCTCTCATAGTCCCTGTCCTCCTAACCCTAGCTCTCTCATAGTCCCTGTCCTCCTACCCTACTCTCTCATAGTCCCTGTCCTCCTAACTCTCTCATAGTCCCTGTCCTCCTAACCCTAGCTCTCTCATAGTCCCTGTCCTCCTAACCTAACCCTAGCTCTCTCATAGTCCCTGTCCTCCTAACCCTAGCTCTCTCATAGTCCCTGTCCTAACCCTAACCCTCTCATAGTCCCTGTCCTCCTAACTCTCTCATCTCTCATAGTCCCTGTCCTCCTAACTCTCTCATAGTCCCTGTCCTCCTAACCCTAGCTCTCTCATAGTCCCTGTCCTCCTAACCCTATCTCTCTCATAGTCCCTGTCCTCCTAACCCTAGCTCTCTCATAGTCCCTGTCCTCCTAACTCTCTCATAGTCCCTGTCCTCCTAACCCTAGCTCTCTCATAGTCCCTGTCCTCCCAACCCTAGCTCTCTCATAGTCCCTGTCCTCCTAACCCTAGCTCTCTCATAGTCCCTGTCCTCCTAACCCTAGCTCTCTCATAGTCCCTGCCCTCCTAACCTAACTCTCTCATAGTCCCTGTCCTCCTAACTCTCTCATAGTCCCTGTCCTCCTAACCTAACTCTCTCATAGTCCCTGTCCTCCTAACCCTAGCTCTCTCATAGTCCCTGTCCTCCTAACCCTAACCCTCTCATAGTCCCTGTCCTCCTAACTCTCTCATAGTCCTGTCCTCCTAACCCTAGCTCTCTCATAGTCCCTGTCCTCCTAACCCTAGCTCTCTCATAGTCCCTGTCCTCCTAACCCTAACCTCTCTCATAGTCCCTGTCCTCCTAACCCTAGCTCTCTCATAGTCCCTGTCCTCCTAACCCTAGCTCTCTCATAGTCCCTGCCTCCTAACCTAACCCTCTCATAGTCCCTGTCCTCCTAACCCTCTCATAGTCCCTGTCCTCCTAACTCTCTCATAGTCCCTGTCCTCCCAACCCTAGCTCTCTCATAGTCCCTGTCCTCCTAACCCTAGCTCTCTCATAGTCCCTGTCCTCCTAACCCTCTCTCATAGTCCCTGTCCTCCTAACCCTATCCCTCTCATAGTCCCTGTCCTCCTAACCCTAGCTCTCTCATAGTCCCTGTCCTCCTAACCCTCTCTCATAGTCCCTGTCCTCCTAACCCTAGCTCTCTCATAGTCCCTGTCCTCCTAACCCTAGCTCTCTCATAGTCCCTGTCCTCCTAACTCTATCATAGTCCCTGTCCTCCTAACCCTAGCTCTCTCATAGTCCCTGTCCTCCTAACCCTAGCTCTCTCATAGTCCCTGTCCTCCTAACCCTCCTCTCATAGTCCCTGTCCTCCTAACCCTAACCTCTCATAGTCCCTGTCCTCCTAACCCTCTCATAGTCCCTGTCCTCCTAACCCTAGCTCTCTCATAGTCCCTGTCCTCCTAACTCTCTCATAGTCCCTGTCCTCCTAACCCTAACTCTCTCATAGTCCCTGTCCTCCTAACCCTCTCTCATAGTCCCTGTCCTCCTAACCCTAACTCTCTCATAGTCCCTGTCCTCCTAACCCTAGCTCTCTCATAGTCCCTGTCCTCCTAACCCTAGCTCTCTCATAGTCCCTGTCCTCCTAACCCTAGCTCTCTCATAGTCCCTGTCCTCCTAACCCTAGCTCTCTCATAGTCCCTGTCCTCCTAACCTCTCATAGTCCCTGTCCTCCTAACCCTCTCATAGTCCCTGTCCTCCTAACCCTATCTCTCTCATAGTCCCTGTCCTCCTAACCCTAGCTCTCATAGTCCCTGTCCTCCTAACCCTCTCATAGTCCCTGTCCTCCTAACCCTAACTCTCTCATAGTCCCTGTCCTCCCAACCCTAGCTCTCTCATAGTCCCTGTCCTCCTAACCCTCTCTCATAGTCCCTGTCCTCCTAACCCTAGCTCTCTCATAGTCCCTGTCCTCCTAACCCTAGCTCTCTCATAGTCCCTGTCCTCCTAACCCTAACTCTCTCATAGTCCCTGTCCTCCTAACTCTCTCATAGTCCTGTCCTCCTAACCCTAACTCTCTCATAGTCCCTGTCCTCCTAACCTAGCTCTCTCATAGTCCCTGTCCTCCTAACCCTAGCTCTCTCATAGTCCCCTCTGCCCTGCCCTCCTAACCCTAACCCTCTCATAGTCCCTGTCCTCCTAACCCTAGCTCTCTCATAGTCCCTGTCCTCCTAACCCTAGCTCTCTCATAGTCCCTGTCCTCCTAACCCTAACCCTCTCATAGTCCCTGTCCTCCTAACCCTCTCATAGTCCCTGTCCTCCTAACTCTCTCATAGTCCCTGTCCTCCTAACTCTCTCATAGTCCCTGTCCTCCCAACCCTAGCTCTCTCATAGTCCCTGTCCTCCTAACCCTAGCTCTCTCATAGTCCCTGTCCTCCTAACCCTAGCTCTCTCATAGTCCCTGTCTCCTAACCCTAGCTCTCTCATAGTCCCTGTCCTCCTAACCTCTCATAGTCCCTGTCCTCCTAACCCTAACTCTCTCATAGTCCCTGTCCTCCTAACCCTAACTCTCTCATAGTCCCTGTCCTCCTAACCCTCTCTCTCATAGTCCCTGTCCTCCTAACCCTAACTCTCTCATAGTCCCTGTCCTCCTAACCCTAGCTCTCTCATAGTCCCTGCCCTCCCTCCAACCCTAACCCTTTCATAGTCCCTGTCCTCCTAACCCTAGCTCTCTCATAGTCCCTGTCCTCCTAACCCTAGCTCTCTCATAGTCCCTGTCCTCCTAACCCTAGCTCTCTCATAGTCCCTGCCGTCCTAACCCTAACCCTCTCATAGTCCCTGTCCTCCTAACCCTCTCATAGTCCCTGTCCTCCTAACTCTCTCATAGTCCCTGTCCTCCCAACCCTAGCTCTCTCATAGTCCCTGTCCTCCTAACCCTAGCTCTCTCATAGTCCCTGTCCTCCTAACCCTAGCTCTCTCATAGTCCCTCCCCTTCCCTCCTAACCCTAGCTCTCTCATAGTCCCTGTCCTCCTAACCCTAACTCTCTCATAGTCCCTGTCCTCCTAACCCTAGCTCTCTCATAGTCCCTGTCCTCCTAACCCTAGCTCTCTCATAGTCCCTGTCCTCCTAACCCTCTCATAGTCCCTGTCCTCCTAACCCTAGCTCTCTCATAGTCCCTGTCCTCCCAACCTAGCTCTCTCATAGTCCCTGTCCTCCTAACCCTAGCTCTCTCATAGTCCCTGTCCTCCTAACCCTAACCCTCTCATAGTCCCTGTCCTCCTAACCCTCTCATAGTCCCTGTCCTCCTAACCTAACTCTCTCATAGTCCCTGTCCTCCTAACTCTCTCATAGTCCCTGTCCTCCTAACCCTAACTCTCTCATAGTCCCTGTCCTCCTAACCCTAACTCTCTCATAGTCCCTGTCCTCCTAACCCTAGCTCTCTCATAGTCCCTGCCCTCCTCCTAACCCTAACCCTCTCATAGTCCCTGTCCTCCTAACCCTAGCTCTCTCATAGTCCCTGTCCTCCTAACCCTAGCTCTCTCATAGTCCCTGTCCTCCTAACCCTAACCCTCTCATAGTCCCTGTCCTCCTAACCCTCTCATAGTCCCTGTCCTCCTAACCTCTCTCTCATAGTCCCTGTCCTCCCAACCCTAGCTCTCTCATAGTCCCTGTCCTCCTAACCCTAGCTCTCTCATAGTCCCTGTCCTCCTAACCCTAGCTCTCTCATAGTCCCTGTCCTCCTAACCCTAGCTCTCTCATAGTCCCTGTCCTCCTAACCTCTCATAGTCCCTGTCCTCCTAACCCTAGCTCTCTCTCATAGTCCCTGTCCTCCTAACCCTAGCTCTCTCATAGTCCCTGTCCTCCTAACCCTCTCATAGTCCCTGTCCTCCTAACCCTAGCTCTCTCATAGTCCCTGTCCTCCTAACCCTAGCTCTCTCATAGTCCCTGTCCTCCTAACTCTCTCATAGTCCCTGTCCTCCTAACCCTAGCTCTCTCATAGTCCCTGTCCTCCTAACCTTAGCTCTCTCATAGTCCCTGCTGTCCTAACCCTAACCCTCTCATAGTCCCTGTCCTCCTAACTCTCTCATAGTCCCTGTCCTCATAACTCTCTCATAGTCCCTGTCCTCCTAACCCTAACTCTCTCATAGTCCCTGTCCTCCTAACGCTCTCATAGTCCCTGTCCTCCTAACTCTCTCATAGTCCCTGTCCTCCTAACTCTCTGATAGTCCCTGTCCTCCTAACCCTAACTCTCTTATAGTCCCTGCCCTCCTAACCCTAACTCTCTCATATTCCCTGTCCTCCTAACCCTAACCCTCTCATAGTCCCTGTCCTCCTAACCCTAACTCTCTTATAGTCCCTGTCCTCCTAACTCTCTCATAGTCCCTGTCCTCCTAACCCTAACTCTCTCATAGTCCCTGCCCTCCTAACGCTCTCATAGTCCCTGTCCTCCTAACTATATCATTGTCCCTGTCCTCCTAACTCTCTGATAGTCCCTGTCCTCCTAACCCTAACTCTCTCATAGTCCCTGTCCTCCTAAACCTAACTCTCTCATATTCCCTGTCCTCCTAACCCTAGCTCTCTCATAGTCCCTGCCCTGCCCTGCTAACCCTAACCCTCTCATAGTCCCTGTCCTCCTAACCCTAGCTCTCTCATAGTCCCTGTCCTCCTAACCCTAGCTCTCTCATAGTCCCTGTCCCTAACCCTAACCTCTCATAGTCCCTGTCCTCCTAACCCTCTCATAGTCCCTGTCCTCCTAACTCTCTCATAGTCCCTGTCCTCCTAACCCTAGCTCTCTCATAGTCCCTGTCCTCCTAACCCTAGCTCTCTCATAGTCCCTGTCCTCCTAACCCTCTCATAGTCCCTGTCCTCCTAACCCTATCCCTCTCATAGTCCCTGTCCTCCTAACCCTAGCTCTCTCATAGTCCCTGTCCTCCTAACCCTCTCATAGTCCCTGTCCTCCTAACCCTAGCTCTCTCATAGTCCCTGTCCTCCTAACTCTATCATAGTCCCTGTCCTCCTAACCCCAGCTCTCTCATAGTCCCTGTCCTCCCAACCCTAGCTCTCTCATAGTCCCTGTCCTCCTAACCCTAGCTCTCTCATAGTCCCTGTCCTCCTAACCCTAACTCTCTCATAGTCCTGTCCTCCCAACCCTAGCTCTCTCATAGTCCCTGTCCTCCTAACCCTAGCTCTCTCATAGTCCCTGTCCTCCTAACTCTATCATAGTCCCTGTCCTCCTAATCCTATAGTCTCTCTCATAGTCCCTGTCCTCCTAACCCTAGCTCTCTCATAGTCCCTGTCCTCCTAACCTAACTCTCTCATAGTCCCTGCCCTCCTAACCTAGCTCTCTCATAGTCCCTGTCCTGTCCTCCTAACTCTCTCATAGTCCCTGTCCTCTCTCTCTCATAGTCCCTGTCCTCCTAACCCTAGCTCTCTCATAGTCCCTGTCCTCCTAACCCTAGCTCTCTCATAGTCCCTGTCCTCCTAACCCTCTCATAGTCCCTGTCCTCCTAACCTCTCATAGTCCCTGTCCTCCTAGCTCTCTCATAGTCCCTGTCCTCCTAACCCTAACTCTCTCATAGTCCCTGTCCTCCTAACCCTAGCTCTCTCATAGTCCCTGTCCTCCTAACCTAGCTCTCTCATAGTCCCTGTCCTCCTAACCCTAACTCTCATAGTCCCTGTCCTCTAACCCTAGCTCTCTCATAGTCCCTGTCCTCCTAACCCTAGCTCTCTCATAGTCCCTGTCCTCCTAACCCTAGCTCTCTCATAGTCCCTGTCCTTCTAACCCTCTCATAGTCCCTGTCCTCCTAACCCTAGCTCTCTCATAGTCCCTGTCCTCCTAACCCTAACTCTCTCATAGTCCCTGTCCCTCCTAGCCCTCATAGTCCCTCCTCCTAGTCCCTGTCCTCCTAACCCTAGCTCTCTCATAGTCCCTGTCCTCCTAACCCTCTCTCATAGTCCCTGTCCTCCTAACCCTAGCTCTCTCATAGTCCCTGTCCTCCTAACCCTCTCATAGTCCCTGTCCTCCTAACCCTAGCTCTCTCATAGTCCCTGTCCTCCTAACCCTAGCTCTCTCATAGTCCCTGTCCTCCTCCTAACCTCTCATAGTCCCTGTCCTCCTAACCCTAGCTCTCTCATAGTCCCTGTCCTCCCAACCCTAGCTCTCTCATAGTCCCTGTCCTCCTAACCCTAGCTCTCTCATAGTCCCTCTCCTCCTAACTCTCTCATAGTCCCTGTCCTCCTAACCCTAGCTCTCTCATAGTCCCTGTCCTCCTAACCCTAGCTCTCTCATAGTCCCTGTCCTCCTAACCCTAGCTCTCTCATAGTCCCTGTCCTCCTAACCCTAGCTCTCTCATAGTCCCTGTCCTCCTAATCCTAGCTCTCTCATAGTCCCTGCCCTCCTAACCCTAGCTCTCTCATAGTCCCTGTCCTCCTAACCCTAACTCTCTCATAGTCCCTGTCCTCCTAACCTCTCATCATAGTCCCTGTCCTCTAACTCTCTCCCTCCTAACTCTCTCATAGTCCCTGTCCTCCTAACTCTCTCATAGTCCCTGTCCTCATAACTCTCTCATAGTCCCTGTCCTCATAACTCTCTCATAGTCCCTGTCCTCATAACTCTCTCATAGTCCCTGCCCTCCTAACGCTCTCATAGTCCCTGTCCTCCTAACTATATCATTGTCCCTGTCCTCCTAACTCTCTGATAGTCCCTGTCCTCCTAACTCTCTCATAGTCCTTGTCCTCCTAACCCTAACTCTCTCATAGTCCCTGTCCTCCTAACTATATCATTGTCCCTGTCCTCCTAACCCTCTCATAGTCCCTGCCCTCCTAACACTAACCCTCTCTTCCTGTAGTATTGCCATCTGTCCCATTCTAATGTAATGCCATGTTTGTGATATTACCTTGACATGAAGCTATGGAGATTGACTATCAGCTAGACAAATCACTTTATAATAATATGACAGATTATAATAACAGCATGTCTCAAGGTAGAACATGATAATAACTAGGAATATGGCAGTTACCTCAAACTGCTGTGTATTTAGACGAGACCGACACATATAGTTTCCTCATCACGTGCTCCTGCCACGTTGAAATGCTAACCAAACTGAGTTATGTGGTATTTATAGTTCAATGAAATACAACTCCCTGTCTGTCATCTGTCAGTCTTTCAGTCTGTCAGTCTGTCTATAGTTTACACTGTATGGGCTGTCTGTGTGTCTGACTGTCTAAGCCCTAACTCTGTCTGTCTGTCTGTCTGTCTGTCTGTCTGTCTGTCTGTCTGTCTGTCTGTCTGTCTGTCTGTCTGTCTGTCTGTCTGTCTGTCTGTCTGTCTGTCTGTCTGTCTGTCTGTCTGTCTGTCTGTCTGTCTGCCTGCCTGCCTGTCTGTCTGTCTGTCTGTCTGTCTGTCTGTCTGTCTGTCTGTCTGTCTGTCTGTCTGTCTGTCTGTCTGTCTGTCTGTCTGTCTGTCTGTCTGTCTGTCTGTCTGTCTGTCTGTCTGTCTGTCTGTCTGTCTGTCTGTCTGTCTAACCCAAACCCTGTCTGTCAATCCAATTAATTCCTTTATAAAGCCCTTTTTACATCAGCAGATGTCACAAAGTGCTGTACAGAAACCCAGCCTGGGGACAGCCAGGAGTCATCAGGCCAGGTAGTCCTGAGGCATGATCCTAGGGCTCAGGTCCTCTGGGAGGGGAGGGAGAGAATTAGAAGGAACATACTTAAATTCACACAGGACACCAGATAAGAAAGGAGAATACACCAGATAAATCAGACTAACCCTAGCACCTCGACACATAGACTATTGCAGCATAGATACTGGAGACAGGGGTTGGTTGGGAGACACTGTGGCCCCATCTGACAATGCTCGCGGACAGGGCCAACCAGGCAGGATATATCCCCACCAACTATGCCAAAGCACAGCCCCCACACCACTAGAGGGAAATCAACAGACTACCAACTTACTACCCTGAGACAAGTCTGAGTATAGCCCATGAAGATCCATCCATCGCACGAGCCCGAGGGAATGCAAAACCGGACAGGAAAATAACGTCTGTGACTCAGCCCCAGGGTCGGCATGAAAGAGCACCAGTAAGCCAGTGACTCAGCCCCGGTAATAGGGTCAGAGACAGAGAATCCTAGTGGAGAGAGGGGAGCTGACCAGGCAGAGACAGCAATGGCGGTTCGTTGCTCCAGTGCCTTGCCGTTCACCTTCACACTCATGGGCCAGACTACACTCAATCATATGACCTACTGAAGAGATGAGTCATTAGTAAAGACTTAAATGTTGAGACAGAGATTGCGTCTCTCATATGGATAGGCAGACCATTCCATAAAAATGGAGCTCTATAGGAGAAAGCCCTGCCTCCTCCAGTTGCTTAGAAATTCTAGGGACAAAAAATCAAATCAAATCAAATCAAATCAAAATCAAATCAAATTTTATTTGTCACATACACATGGTTAGCAGATGTTAATGCGAGTGTAGCGAAATGCTTGTGCTTCTAGTTCCGACAATGCAGTAATAACGAACAAGTAATCTAACTAACAATTCCAAAAAAACTACTGTCTTATACACAGTGTAAGGGGATAAAGAATATGTACATAAGGATATATGAATGAGTGATGGTACAGAGCAGCATAGGCAAGATACAGTAGATGATATCGAGTACAGTATATACATATGAGATGAGTATGTAAACCAAGTGGCATAGTTAAAGTGGCTAGTGATACATGTATTACATAAGGATGCAGTCGATGATAGAGTACAGTATCTACGTATGCATATGAGATGAATAATGTAGGGTAAGTAACATTATATAAGGTAGCATTGTTTAAAGTGGCTAGTGATATATTTACATCATTTCCCATCAATTCCCATTATTAAAGTGGCTGGAGTAGAGTTAGTGTCATTGACAGTGTGTTGGCAGTAGCCACTCAATGTTAGTGGTGGCTGTTTAACAGTCTGAAGGCCTTGAGATAGAAGCTGTTTTTCAGTCTCCCGGTCACAGCTTTGATGCACCTGTACTGACCTCGCCTTCTGGATGACAGCGGGGTGAACAGGCAGTGGCTCGGATGGTTGATGTTCTTGATGATCTTTATGGCCTTCCTGTAGCATCGGGTGGTGTAGGTGTCCTGGAGGGCAGGTAGTTTGCCCCCGGTGATGCGTTGTGCAGACCTCACTACCCTCTGGAGAGCCTTACGGTTGAGGGCGGTGCAGTTGCCATACCAGGCGGTGATACAGCCTGCCAGGATGCTCTCGATTGTGCATCTGTAGAAGTTTGTGAGTGCTTTTGGTGACACGCCGAATTTCTTCAGCCTCCTGAGGTTGAAGAGGCACTGCTGCGCCTTCCTCACGATGCTGTCTGTGTGAGTGGACCAATTCAGTTTGTCTGTGATGTGTATGCCGAGGAACTTAAAACTTGCTACCCTCTCCACTACTGTTCCATCGATGTGGATGGGGGGGTGTTCCCTCTGCTGTTTCCTGAAGTCCACAATCATCTCCTTAGTTTTGTTGACGTTGAGTGTGAGGTTATTTTCCTGACACCACACTCCGAGGGCCCTCACCTCCTCCCTGTAGGCCGTCTCGTCATTGTTGGTAATCAAGCCTACCACTGTTGTGTCGTCCGCAAACTTGATGATTGAGTTGGAGGCGTGCGTGGCCACGCAGTCGTGGGTGAACAGGGAGTACAGGAGAGGGCTCAGAACGCACCCTTGTTGGGCCCCAGTGTTGAGGATCAGCGGGGAGGAGATGTTGTTGCCTACCCTCACCACCTGGGGGCGGCCCGTCAGGATGTCCAGTACCCAGTTGCACAGGGCGGGGTCGAGACCCAGGGTCTCGAGCTTGATGACGAGCTTGGAGGGTACTATGGTGTTGAATGCCGAGCTGTAGTCGATGAACAGCATTCTCACATAGGTATTCCTCTTGTCCAGATGGGTTAGGGCAGTGTGCAGTGTGGTTGAGATTGCATCGTCTGTGGACCTATTTGGGCGGTAAGCAAATTGGAGTGGGTCTAGGGTGTCAGGTAGGGTGGTGATATGGTCCTTGACTAGTCTCCAGGTAGGTGATATGGTCCTTGACTAGTCTCTCAAAGCACTTCATGATGACGGATGTGAGTGCTACGGGGCGGTAGTCGTTTAGCTCAGTTACCTTAGCTTTCTTGGGAACAGGAACAATGGTGGCCCTCTTGAAGCATGTGGGAACAGCAGACTGGTATAGGGATTGATTGAATATGTCCGTAAACACACCGGCCAGCTGGTCTGCGCATGCTCTGAGGGCGCGGCTGGGGATGCCGTCTGGGCCTGCAGCCTTGCGAGGGTTAACACGTTTAAATGTCTTACTTCGGCTGCAGTGAAGGAGAGACCGCATGTTTTCGTTGCAGGCCGTGTCAGTGGCACTGTATTGTCCTCAAAGCGGGCAAAAAGTTATTTAGTCTGCCTGGGAGCAAGACATCCTGGTCCGTGACTGGGCTGGGTTTCTTCCTGTAGTCCGTGATTGACTGTAGACCCTGCCACATGCCTCTTGTGTCTGAGCCATTGAATTGAGATTCTACTTTGTCTCTGTACTGGCGCTTAGCTTGTTTGATAGCCTTGCGGAGGGAATAGCTGCACTGTTTGTATTCAGTCATGTTACCAGACAACTTGCCCTGATTAAAAGCAGTGGTTCGCGCCTTCAGTTTCACACGAATGTTGCCATCAATCCACGGTTTCTGGTTAGGGAATGTTTTAATCGTTGCTATGGGAACGACATCTTCAACGCACGTTCTAATGAACTCGCACACCGAATCAGCGTATTCGTCAATGTTGTCAGCGTATTCGTCAACCTATCTCTCTGATTTGGTCCTGCCGTACATACCTACACGTACGCTACGGTCACAAGACGCAGGCCTCCTAATTGTCCCTAGAATTTCTAAGCAAACAGCTGGAGGCAGGGCTTTCTCCTATAGAGCTCCATTTTTATGGAACGGTCTGCCTACCCATGTCAGAGACGCAAACTCGGTCTCAACCTTCAAGTCTTTACTGAAGACTCATCTCTTCAGTGGGTCATATGATTGAGTGTAGTCTGGCCCAGGAGTGGGAAGGTGAACGGAAAGGCTCTGGAGCAACGAACCGCTCTTGCTGTCTCTGCCTGGCCGGTTCCCCTCTTTCCACTGGGATTCTCTGCCTCTAACCCTATTACAGGGGCTGGGTCACTGGCTTACTGGGGCTCTCTCATGCCGTCCCTGGAGGGGGTGCGTCACCTGAGTGGGTTGATTCACTGTTGTGGTCATCCTGTCTGGGTTGGCGCTCCCCCCTTGGGTTGTGCCGTGCCGGAGATCTTTGTGGGCTATACTCAGCCTTGTCTCAGGATGGTAAGTTGGTGGTTGAAGATATCCCTCTAGTGGTGTGGGGGCTGTGCTTTGGCAAAGTGGGTGGGGTTATATCCTTCCTGTTTGGCCCTGTCCGGGGGTGTCCTCGGATGGGGCCACAGTGTCTCCTGACCCCTCCTATCTCAGCCTCCAGTATTTATGCTGCAGTAGTTTATGTGTCGGGGGCTGGGGTCAGTTTGTTATATCTGGAGTACTTCTCTGTCCTCAGTGTCCTGTGTGAATCTAAGTGTGCTTCTCTAATTCTTTTCTTCTTTCTTTCTCTCTCGGAGGACCTGAGCCCTAGGACCATGCCCCAGGACTACCTGACATGATGACTCCTTGCTGTCCCCAGTCCACCTGGCCATGCTGCTGCTCCAGTTTCAACTTCCACCTGACTGTGCTGCTGCTCCAGTTTCAACTGTTCTGCCTTATTATTATTCGACCATGCTGGTCATTTATGAACATTTGAACATCTTGGCCATGTTCTGTTATAATCTCCACCCGGCACAGCCAGAAGAGGACTGGCCACCCCACATAGCCTGGTTCCTCTCTAGGTTTCTTCCTAGGTTTTGGCCTTTCTAGGGAGTTTTTCCTAGCCACCGTGCTTCTACACCTGCATTGCTTGCTGTTTGGGGTTTTAGGCTGGGTTTCTGTACAGCACTTTGAGATATCAGCTGATGTACGAAGGGCTATATAAATAAATTTGATTTGATTTGATTTGATTTGTTGTCTGACGCAATACGAAACATCTCCCAGTCCACGTGATGGAAGCAGTCTTGGAGTGTGGAGTCAGCTTGGTCGGACCAGCGTTGGACAGACCTCAGCGTGGGAGCCTCTTGTTTTAGTTTCTGTCTGTAGGCAGGGATCAACAAAATGGAGTCGTGGTCAGCTTTTCCGAAAGGGGGGCGGGGCAGGGCGTTATATGCGTCGCGGAAGTTAGAGTAACAATGATCCAGGGTCTTTCCACCCCTGGTTGCGCAATCGATATGCTGATAAATTTTAGGGAGTCTTGTTTTCAGATTAGCCTTGTTAAAATCCCCAGCTACAATGAATGCAGCCTCCGGATAAATCGTTTCCAGTTTGCAGAGAGTTAAATAAAGTTCGTTCAGAGCCATCGATGTGTCTGCTTGGGGGGATATATACGGCTGTGATTATAATCGAAGAGAATTCTCTTGGTAGATAATGCGGTCTACATTTGATTGTGAGGAATTCTAAATCAGGTGAACAGAAGGATTTGAGTTCCTGTATGTTTCTTTCATCACACCATGTCACGTTGGCCATGAGGCATACGCCCCCGCCCCTCTTCTTACCAGAAAGATGTTTGTTTCTGTCGGCGCGATGCGTGGAGAAACCCGCTGGCTGCACCGCTTCGGATAGCGTCTCTCCAGTTAGCCATGTTTCCGTGAAGCAAAGAACGTTACAGTCTCTGATGTCCCTCTGGAATGCTACCCTTGCTCGGATTTCATCAACCTTGTTGTCAAGAGACTGGACATTGGCAAGAAGAATGCTAGGGAGTGGTGCACGGTGTGCCCGTCTCCGGAGTCTGACCAGAAGACCGCTTCGTTTCCCTCTTTTTCTGAGTCGTTTTTTTGGGTCGCTGCATGTAATCCACTCCGTTGTCCTGGTTGTAAGGCAGAACACAGGATCCGCGTCGCGAAAAAATATTCTTGGTCGTACTGATGGTGAGTTGACGCTGATCTTATATTCAGTAGTTCTTCTCGGCTGTATGTAATGAAACCAAGATGATCTGGGGTACTAGTGTAAGAAATAACACGTAAAAAAACAAAAAACTGCATAGTTTCCTAGGAACGCGAAGCGAGGCGGCCATCTCTGTCGGCGCCGGAAGTATAGAGGGAGGCCTGCGTCTTGTGACCGTAGCATACGTGTAGGTATGTACGGCAGGACCAAATCGGAAAGATAGGTAGGAGCAAGCCCATGTAATGCTTTGTAGGTTAGCAGAAAAACCTTGAAATCAGGTCTAGCCTTAAAAGGAAGCCAGTGTAGGGAGGCTAGCACTGGAGTAATATGATCACATGTTTTGGTTCTAGTCAGGATTCTAGCAGCCGTATTTAACACTAACTGAAGTTTATTTAGTGTTTCATCCAGGTAGCCTGAGAGTAGATCATTGCAGTAGTCTAACCTAGAAGTAACAAAAGCATGGATGAGCTTTTCTGCACAATTTTTGGGCAAATTTTGGGGAGATTTTTGCGATGTTACGAAGATGGAAAAAAGCTTGATATCTTGATATGTTCGTCAAAAGAGAGATCAGGGTCCAAAGTAACGCCGAGGTCCTTCACAGTTTTATTTGAGACGACTGTACAACCATCAAGATTAATTGACAGATCCAACAGAAGGTCTCTTAATTTCTTGGGACCTAGAACAAGCATCTCTGTTTTGTCTGAGTTTAAAAGTAAAACATTTGCCACCATCCACTTCCTTATGTCTGAAACACAGGCTTCCAGGGAGGACAATTTTGGGGCTTCACCATGTTTCATCGAAATGTACAGCTGTGTATCATCTGCATAGCAGTGAAAGTTGACATTGTGTTTCCGAATGACATCACCAAGAATATAGAGTGAAAACAATAATTGTCATAAAACGTAAACTTGAGAAATGCCAAAGCTTACAGTTGATTTGTCAGAGGACAAACCATCTACAGAGACAAACTGGTATCTTTCCAACAGATAAGATCTAAACCAGGCCAGAACCTGTCTGTGTAGACCAATTTGGGTTTCCAATCTCTCCAAAAGAATGTAGTGATCAATGGTGTCAAAAGCAGCACTAAGGTCTAGGAGCACGAGGACAGATGCAGAGCTTAAAAGGTCATTTACCACCTTCACAAGTGCAGTCTCAGTGCTATGATGGGGTCTAAAACCAGACTGGAGCGTTTCATATTGTTTGACTTCAGGAAGGCAGTGAGTTGCAGTGCAACAGATTTTTTTGTTGTTGTTGAGATTCGATATAGACCTAGTTTTTTACATTTTCTGGGTCAAGGTTTGGCTTTTTCAAGAGAGGCTTTATTACTGCCACTTTCAGTCAGTTTGGTACACATCCGGTGGATAGGTGTCATGCCCTGACCTTAGTTATCTTTGTTTTCTTTATTATTTTGGTTAGGTCAGGGTGTGACGAGGGTGGTATGTGTGTTTTTTGTCTTGACTAGGGCTTTTGTACAACCATGGGTTTTATGTATGTCTAGGTAAATGTAGGTCTATGGTGGCCTGAATTGGTTCCCAATCAGAGGCAGCTGTTTATCGTTGTCTCTGATATGACTGTGGCAGTGACTGTGGCAGTGAGTAGGTCCGGAGACATGTTGGACAAAACCCACTGAGTCGATGATGGCTCCAAAAGCCTTTTGGAGTGGGTCTCTGGAATTTTCTGTGTTAATATTAAAGTCACCAAAAATTACAATATTATCTGCCATGACTACAAGGTCCGATAGGAATTCAGGGAATTCGGTGAGGAACGCTGTATATGGCCCAGGAGGTCTGTTAACAGTAGCTATTAAAAGTGATTGAGTAGGCTGCATAGATTTAATGACTAGAAGCTCAAAATACAAAAACACTGCCATTTTTGTTGTTGTTGTAAATTCAAACAAAAAATTAATACATATCATCAACACCTCCGCCTTTGCGGGATGCACGGGGCATATGGTCACTAGTGTAGCCAGGAGGTGAGGCCTCATAACACAGTAAATTCATCAGGCTTAAGCCATGTTTCAGTCAGGCCAATCACATCAAGATTATGATCAGTGATTAGTTAATTGACTATAACTGCCTTTGAAGTAAGGGATCTAACATTAAGTACCCTATTTTGAGATGTGAGTTATCAATATCTCTTTCAATAATGACAGGAATGAAGGAGGCCTTAATTCCAGTGAGATGGCTAAAGCGAACACCGCCATGTTTAGTTTTGCCCGACGAGGCACAGACACAGTTACAATGGGGATAGGTGAGCTGACTACACTGACTGTGCTAGTGGCAGACTCCACTAAACTGGCAGGCTGGCTAACAGCCTGCTGCCTGGCCTGCACCCTATCTCATTGAGGAGCTAGGGGAGTTAGAGACCTGTCTATGTTCGTAGATAAGATGAGAGCACCCCTCCAGCTAGGATGGAGTCCATCACTCTTCAACAGGCCAGGCTTGGTCCTGTTTGTGGGTGAGTCCCAGAAAGAGGGCCAATTATCTACAAATTAAATTTTTTGGGGAGGGGCAGAAACAGTTTTCAACCAGCTATTGAGTTGTGAGACTTTGCTGTAGAGCTCATCACTCCCCCTAACTGGGAGGGGGCCAAAGACAATTAGTTGATGCCAACACATCTTTCTAGCTGATTTACAGGCTGAAGCTATGTTGCGCTTGGTGACCTGACTGTTTCATCCTAACATCGTTGGTGCCGACGTGGATAACAATATCCCTATACTCTCTACACTCGCCAGTTTTAGTCTTAGCCAGTACCCTCTTCAGATTACCCTTAACGTCGGTAGCTCTGCCCCTGGTGAACAGTGTATGATCGCTGGATGATTCATTTGAAGTCTAATACTGCGGTTAATGGAGTCGCCAATGACTAGGGTTTTCAATTTGTCAGAGCTAATGGTGGGAGCCTTTGGCAGCTCAGACTCCATAACGGGTGGAGAGACCTGAGAAGGCTCAGCCTTTGACTCCGACTCGTTGATTAATGGGGAGAACCGGTTGAAAGTTGACACCGGTTGAGTATGCCGACAGCATTTCTTTCCAGAAGCCTGAGAAAATTGTCCAGCTGCTGGGACTGTGCGGGGAGGGGGAAGGGGGGGGGGGGTTATACTGCTATCTGTACTTACTGGTGGCACAGACGCTGTTTCATCCTTTCCTACACTGAAATGACCCTTCCTAACGATTGCGTCTGAAGCTGGGCTTGCAGCACAGCTATCCTCACCGTAAGGCGATCGTTCTCCTGTATATTATGAGGACAACGACTGCAATTAGAAGGCATCATGTTCATGTTACTACTTAGCTTCGGCTGGTGGAGGTCCTGATGAACCACGTCCAGATAAAGTGTCCGAGGTGAAAAAGTTTAATGAAAAAAGTCCAGCAAGGACTAAATTAAGATGTTGGTAAATGTGTTAAATTGGTTATGTGTTAAATTAGTTATGTGTTAAATTGGTTATGTGTTAAATTAGTTATGTGTTAACTTGGTTATGTGTTAAATTGGTTATGTGTTAAATTAGTTGTGTGTTAAATTAGTTATGTGTTAAATTGGTTATGTGTTAAATTGGTTATGTGTTAAATTGGTTATGTGTTAAATTGGTTATGTGTTAATGTCACACCCTGACCATAGTTTACTTTGTATATTTCTATGTTTTGGTTGGTCAGGGTGTGAGCTGAGTGGGCATTCTATGTTTCATGTCTAGTTTGTCTATTTCTATGTCTGGCCTGATATGGTTCTCAATCAGAGGCAGGTGTTAGTCATTGTCTCTGATTGGGAACCATATTTAGGTAGCCTGGGTTTCACTGTGTGTTTGTGGGTGAATGTTCCTGTCTTTGTGTTTTGCACCAGACAGGGCTGTTTTGATATAGTTTTTCGTTAGTTTATTCATGTATAGCGTCTTCATTAAAGAAACATGTATAACCACCACGCTGCGTTTTGGTCCTCCTCCCCTTCACCACAAGAGAACCGTTACAGAATCACCCACCGCAACAGGACCAAGTGGCGTGGTAACAGGCAACAGCAGCAGCAGGAGCAGCGCGACAAGAATTTCTGGACTTGGGAGGAAATCCTCGACAGGAGAGGACCCTGGGCTAAACCAGGGGAGTGTAGCCGCCCCAAGGTGCAGCGAGAGAAGGACTGGACATGGGAGGACGAACTGGACGGTGAAGGACCCTGGGCTCAGCCTGGAGAATATCGCCACCCCAAGGAAGAACTGGAGGCGGCGAAAGCGGAGAGGCGCTGGTATGAGGAGGCAGCACGGCGACGAGGATGGAAGCCTGAGAGTCAGCCCCAAAAATGTATTGGGGGGGGGACTCACAGGGAGTATGGCTATGCCAGGTAGGAGACCTGCGCAAACTCCCTGTGCTTACCGGGGGGCTAGAGAGACTGGGCAGGCACCGTGTTATGCTGTGGTGTCTCCAGTGCGGGTGCATAGCCCGGTGCAGTATATTCCAGCTCCGCGTATCGGCCGGGCTAGATTGAGTGTCGAGCCAAATGCCATGAAGCCGGCTCTACGCATCTGGTCCCCAGTGCGTCTCCTTGGGCCGGCTTACATGGCACCAGCCTTGCGCTCGGTGTCTCGCCGCACTGGCAGGGCGACCGAGAGCATTCAACCGGGTAAGGTTGGGCAGGCTCGGTGCTCAAGAGCTCCAGTGCACCTGCACGGTCCGGTCTATCCAGTACCACCTCCACACCCCAGCCCTCCGGTAGCAGCTCACCGCACCAGGCTTCCTGTGCGTGTTCTCGGTCCAGTACCACCAGTGCCAGCACCACGCATCAGGCCTACAGTGCGCCTCGCCTCTCCAGCGCTGCCAGAGCCTTCCTCCTCTCCTGCGCTGTCGGAGTCTACCGCCTGTTCAGCGCTACCAGAGCCTTCCTCCTCTCCTGCGCTGCCGGAGTCTCCCGCCTGTTTAGCGCTGCCAGAGCCTTCCGCCTCTACAGCGTTGCCGGAGTCTCCTGCCTGTTTAGCGCAGCCAGAGCTGTCAGTCTGCATGGAGCAGCCAGAGCTGTCAGTCCGCATGGAGCAGCCAGAGCTGTCAGTCTTCATGGAACAGCCAGAGCTGTCAGTCTGCATGGAGCAGCCAGAGATGTCAGTCTGCATGGAGCAGCCGGAGATGTCAGTCTGCATGGAGCAGCCGGAGATGTCAGTCTGCATGGAGCAGACGGAGATGTCAGTCTGCATGGAGCAGCCGGAGCTGCCAGTCTGCATGGAGCAGCCGGAGCTGCCAGTCTGCAAGGAGCTGCCAGTCTGCAAGGAGCTGCCAGTCTGCAAGAAGCCGACAGAGCTGCCAGTCTGCATGGAGCAGCCAGAGCCGCCAGTCAGCATGGAGCAGCCAGAGCCGCCAGTCAGCATGGAGCAGCCAGAGACACCAGTCAGCATGGAGCAGCCAGAGCCATCAGTCTGCCAGGATCCGCCAGTCAGCCAGACTCTTCCAGATCCGCCAGTCAGCCAGCATCTTCCAGATCTGCCAGTCTGCCAGGATCCGCCAGTCAGCCAGACTCTTCCAGATCCGCCAGTCAGCCAGCATCTTCCAGATCTGCCAGTCAGCCAGGATCCGCCAGTCAGCCAGACTCTTCTAGATCTGCCAGTCAGCCAGACTCTTCTAGATCTGCCAGTCAGCCAGACTCTTCTAGATCTGCCAGTCCGCCAGACTCTTCCAGATCCGCCAGACTCTTCCAGATCCGCCAGACTCTTCCAGATCCGCCAGTCTGCCAGACTCTTCCAGATCCGCCAGTCAGTCAGGATCTGCCAGAGCCTTCCTCCTCTCCTGTGCTGCCGGAGTCTGAAGAGCCCCTCTGTCCCGAGCTGCCCCTCTGTCCCGAGCTGCCCCTCTGTCCCGAGCTGCCCCTCTGTCCCGAGCTGCCCCTCTGTCCCGAGCTGCCCCTCTGTCCCGTGTTATTAAGTAGGGTTGCCGTGGCTAGGAGGTCACGGAAGCGGACAAGGTGGGGGAAGACTACGGTGAAGTGGGGGCCACGTCCAGCACCAGAGCCGCCACCGCGGACAGATGCCCACCCAGACCCTCCCCTATAGGTTCAGGTTTTGCGGCCGGAGTCCGCACCTTGGGGGGGGTGTCACACCCTGACCATAGTTTACTTTGTATATTTCTATGTTTTGGTTGGTCAGGGTGTGAGCTGAGTGGGCATTCTATGTTTCATGTCTAGTTTGTCTATTTCTATGTCTGGCCTGATATGGTTCTCAATCAGAGGCAGGTGTTAGTCATTGTCTCTGATTGGGAACCATATTTAGGTAGCCTGGGTTTCACTGTGTGTTTGTGGGTGAATGTTCCTGTCTTTGTGTTTTGCACCAGATAGGGCTGTTTTGAGTTCTCACATTTATTGTTTTCGTTAGTTTATTCATGTATAGCATCTTCATTAAAGAAACATGAATAACCACCACGCTGCGTTTTGGTCCTCCTCTCCTTCACCACAAGAGAACCGTTACAGTTAAATTGGTTGTGTTAAATTGGTTGTGTTAAATGCAAATTTATTAAACGGTTATTAAAAGTAAAAAACTAAAAGTTTGGCAGATAACCAAGTTGTCTGTCTAACCCTGCCTGTCTGTCTGGCCCTAACCCTGTCTGTTTGTCTTGCCCTAACCCTGTCTGTCTGTCTGGCCCTAACCCTGTCTGTCTGTCTGGCCCTAACCCTGTCTGTCTGTCTGGCCCTAACCCTGTCTGTCTGTCTGGCCCTAACCCTGTCTGTCTGGCCCTAACCCTGTCTGTCTGTCTAACCTTAACCCTGCCTGTCTGTCTTGCCCTAACCCTGTCTGTCTGTCCAACCCTGCCTGTCTGTCTGTCTAACCCTGTCTGTCTTTTTGTCTTGCCCTAACCCTGTCTGTCTGTCTTGCCCTCAGAGAGCAGTACTATGTACTAGATATGTCAGAGAGCAGTACTATGTACTAGATATGTCAGAGAGCAGTACTATGTATTAGATATGTCAGAGAGCAGTACTATGTATTAGATATGTCAGAGAGCAGTACTATGTACTAGATATGTCAGAGAGCAGTACTATGTATTAGATATGTCAGAGAGCAGTACTATGTACTAGATATGTCAGAGAGAAGTACTATGTATTAGATATGTCAGCGAGCAGTACTATGTACTAGATATGTCAGAGAGCAGTACTATGTATTAGATATGTCAGAGAGCAGTACTATGTACTAGATATGTCAGAGAGAAGTACTATGTATTAGATATGTCAGCGAGCAGTACTATGTACTAGATATGTCAGAGAGCAGTACTATGTATTAGATATGTCAGAGAGCAGTACTATGTATTAGATATGTCAGAGAGCAGTACTATGTACTAGATATGTCAGAGAGCAGTACTATGTATTAGATATGTCAGAGAGCAGTACTATGTACTAGATATGTCAGAGAGCAGTACTATGTATTAGATATGTCAGAGAGCAGTACTATGTATTAGATATGTCAGAGAGCCGTACTAGATATGTCAGAGAGCAGTACTATGTACTAGATATGTCAGAGAGCAGTACTATGTATTAGATATGTCAGAGAGCAGTACTATGTACTAGATATGTCAGAGAGAAGTACTATGTATTAGATATGTCAGCGAGCAGTACTATGTACTAGATATGTCAGAGAGCAGTACTATGTACTAGATATGTCAGAGAGAAGTACTATGTATTAGATATGTCAGCGAGCAGTACTATGTATTAGATATGTCAGAGAGCAGTACTATGTACTAGATATGTCAGAGAGCAGTACTATGTATTAGATATGTCAGAGAGCTGTACTAGATATGTCAGAGAGCAGTACTATGTACTAGATATGTCAGAGAGCAGTACTATGTATTAGATATGTCAGAGAGCAGTACTATGTACTAGATATGTCAGAGAGAAGTACTATGTATTAGATATGTCAGAGAGCAGTACTATGTACTAGATATGTCTGAGAGAAGTGCTATGTATTAGATATGTCAGCGAGCAGTACTATGTACTAGATATGTCAGAGAGCAGTACTATGTATTAGATATGTCAGAGAGCAGTACTATGTACTAGATATGTCAGAGAGAAGTACTATGTATTAGATATGTCAGCGAGCAGTACTATGTACTAGATATGTCAGAGAGCAGTACTATGTATTAGATATGTCAGAGAGCAGTACTATGTACTAGATATGTCAGAGAGAAGTACTATGTATTAGATATGTCAGCGAGCAGTACTATGTACTAGATATGTCAGAGAGCAGTACTATGTATTAGATATGTCAGAGAGCCGTACTAGATATGTCAGAGAGCAGTACTATGTACTAGATATGTCAGAGAGCAGTACTATGTATTAGATATGTCAGAGAGCAGTACTATGTACTAGATATGTCAGAGAGAAGTACTATGTATTAGATATGTCAGCGAGCAGTACTATGTACTAGATATGTCAGAGAGCAGTACTATGTACTAGATATGTCAGAGAGAAGTACTATGTATTAGATATGTCAGCGAGCAGTACTATGTACTAGATATGTCAGAGAGCAGTACTATGTATTAGATATGTCAGAGAGCCGTACTAGATATGTCAGAGAGCAGTACTATGTACTAGATATGTCAGAGAGCAGTACTATGTATTAGATATGTCAGAGAGCAGTACTATGTGTTAGATATGTCAGAGAACAGTACTATGTATTAGATATGTCAGAGAGCAGTACTATGTACTAGATATGTCAGAGAGCAGTACTCTGTATTAGGTATTACAGGCACTGGCTATGTGTTAGATATGTCAGAGAGGAGTACAATGTACTAGATATGTCAGAGAGCAGTACTATGTATTAGATATGTCAGAGAGCAGTACTATGTACTAGATATGTCAGAGAGCAGTACTATGTATTAGATATGCCGCCTGACCACGCGACTAAACAATAGTCCAGTTTGCGACAAAAGTAGGGCCTGTAGGACCTTCCTTGTTGATAGTGTTGTTAAGAAGGTAGAACAGCACCTTATCATGGACAGACTTCTCCCCATCTGAGCTACTACTTCATCAATATGTTTTGACCAGTTTACAATCCAGGGTAACTCCAAGCAGTTTAGTTACCTCAACTTGCTCAATTTTCACATAATTTATTACAACAAATAGTTGAGGTTTAGGGTTTAGTGAGTGATTTGTCCCAAATACAATGCTTTTAGTTTTATACATATTTAGGACTAAATTAATCCTTGCCACCCACTCTGAAACTAACTGCAACTCTTTGTTAAGTGTTGCAGTAATTTCAGTCACTGTAGTAGCTGACGTGTATAGTGTTGAGTCATCCGCATACATAGACACTCTGGCTTTCCTCAATGCCAGTGGCCTGACGTTAGTAAAAATTTAAAAAAGTAAGGGGCCTAGACAGCTGCCCTGGGGAATTCCTGATACTACCTGGATTATGTTGGAGAGGCTTCCGTTAAAGAACACCCTCTGTGTTCTGTTAGACAGGAAACTCTTTATCCACAAAATTCTTTTCTTAGGTAGCGGAATGACTTTTGCTTTCCTCCAAGCCTGAGGGCACACACTTTCTAGTAGGCTTAAATTGAAGATATGGCAAATAGGAGTGACAATATCGTCCGCTATTATCCTCAGTAATTTTCCATCCAAGTTGTGGCTTGGCTTGTCATTGTTAATTGACAACAATGATTATTTCACCTCTTCCACACTAACTTTACAGAATTAAGAAATTACAATGCTTGACTTTCATAATTTGGTCAGATATACTTGGATGTGTAGTGTCAGCGTTTGTTGCTGTGGGATGTCATCCCGAAGTTTGCTAATCTTGCCAATGAAAAAGTCATTAAAGTAGTTGGTTTTGTGATGAATGTCTGTTTCAATAAATGATGGAGCTTTTCCCAGAATTTCATTTAAGGTGCTCCAAAGCTTTTTACTGTCATTCTTTATTTAATTTATCTTTGTTTCATAGTGTAGTTTCTTCTTCTTTTTATTCAGTTTAGTCACATGATTTCTCCAATTGCAATAATTATGCCAGTCAGTTGTGCAGCCAGACTTATTTGCCATTCCTTTTGCCTCATCCCTCTCAACAATACAATTTTTAAATTCCTCATCAGTCCACAGGGATTTAACAGTTTTTACAGTAATTTTCTTAATCGGTGCATGCTTATTGGCAACTGGAATAAGCAATTTCATAAATGTGTTAAGTGCAGTGTCTTTTGGCTCCTCAGTAAAAACCACAGACCAACAGATGCTCTTTACATCAATAACATAGGAATCACTACAAAACCTATTGTATGACCTCTTATACACTATATTAGACCCAGCCCTTAGAACTGTGGTTTTCCTAGAAATGGCTACTATATTGTGATCACTACATCCTATGGATTTGGATACTGCTTTCAAGCACATTTCTGTTCCATTGGTAAAGATGTGATCAATACATGTTGATGATTTCATTCCTGTGCTGTTCGTAACTACCCTGGTAGGTTGACTGACAACCTGATCCAGGTTACAGGCACTGGCTATAGTTTGAAGCTTTTTCTTGAGTGGGCAGCTTGATGAAAGCCAGTCGATATTTAAATCACCCAGAAAATATACCTCTCTGTCGATATCTAATACATTATCAAGCATTTCGCATATATTATCCAGATACGGACTGTTAGCACTTGGTGGTCTATAGCAGCTTCTCACCAGAATGGGCTTTAGGTGAGGCAGAGTAATCTGTAGCCATATTACTTCAACAGTATTTTTAAATTGTATTTTTATTTAACCTTTATTTAACTAGGCAAGTCCGTTAAGAACAAATTCTTATTTACAATGACGGCCTACCAAAAGGCAAAATCCCTCCTGCGCGGACGGGGGCCTGGGATTTTAAAAAAAATACAATATAAATATAGGACAAAACACACATCATAACAAGAGAGACAACACTACGTAAAGAAAGACCTAAGACAACATAGCATGACAGCAACACATGACAACACAGCATGGTAGCAACACAACATGACAACAACATGGTAGCAACACAACATGGTAGCAGTACAAAACATAGTACAAACATTATTGGGCACAGACAACAGCACAAAGGTCAAGAAAGTAGAGACAACAATACATCACGCAAAGCAGCCACAACCGTCAGTAAGAGAGTCCATGATGTAGTCTTTGAATGAAGAGATGGAGATAAAACTGTCCAGTTTGAGTGTTTGTTGCAGCTCATTCCAGTCGTTAGCTGCAGCGAACTGAAAAGACGAGCGACCCAGGGATGTGTGCGCTTTGGGGACCTTTAACAGAATGTGACTGGCAGAATATATGTGGAGGATGAGGGCTGCAGTAGATATCTCAGATAGGGGGGAGTGCGGCCTAAGAGTTTTATAAATAAACATCAACCAGTGGGTCTTGCAAAGGGTATACAGCGATGACCAGTTTATAAAATCAAAAATCAAATCAAATTTTATTTGTCACATACACATGGTTAGCAGATGTTAATGCGAGTGTAGCGAAATGCTTGTGCTTCTAGTTCCGACAATGCAGTAATAACGAACAAGTAATCTAACTAACAATTCCAAAAAAAAAACTACTGTCTTATACACAGTGTAAGGGGATAAAGAATATGTACATAAGGATATATGAATGAGTGATGGTACAGAGCAGCATAGGCAAGATACAGTAGATGATATCGAGTACAGTATATACATATGAGATAAGTATGTAAACCAAGTGGCATAGTTAAAGTGGCTAGTGATACATGTATTACATAAGGATGCAGTCGATGATATAGAAAATATATATATATATATATGAAAAATTGGGCGTGCAAAATTATTCAGCCCCTTTACTTTCAGTGCAGCAAACTCTCTCCAGAAGTTCAGTGAGGATCTCTGATCCAATGTTGACCTAAATGACTAATGATGATAAATACAATCCATCTGTGTGTAATCAAGTCTCTGTATAAATGTGACTAGGGTGGGTCATCTAGGTGATTATATTTCTATGTGGGCCTGGTATGGTTCCCAATCAGAGGCAGCTGTTTATCGTTGTCTCTGATTGGGGATCATATTTAGGCAGCCATTTCCCCTTTGTGCTTTGTGGGATCCTATTGTTTTTTTGGACCACTATTGTTTTCACTATATGTTTTACCTCTTGGGGATGTTATTCGAAAACATAATGTTAACTTTCACTGCTATGCGGATGAGACACAGCTGTACATTTCAATGAAACATGGTGAAGCCCCAAAATTGCCCTTGCTAGAAGCATGTGTTTCAGACATAAGGAAGTGGATGGCTACAAACTTTCTACTTTTAAACTCGGACAAAACAGAGATCTAGGTCCCAAGAAACAAAGAGATCTTCTGTTGAATCTGTCAATTAATCTTAATGGTTTACAGTCGTCTCAAATAAAACTGTGAAGGACCTCGGCATTACTCTGGACCCTGATCTCTCTTTTGAAGAACATATCAAGACCATTTCAAGGACTGCTTTTTTCCATCTACGTAACATTGCAAAAATCAGAAACTTTCTGTCCAAAAATGATGCAGAAAAATTAATCCATGCTTTTGTCACTTCTAGGTTAGACTACTGCAATGCTCTACTTTCCGGCTACCCGGATAAAGCACTAAATAAACTTCAGTTGGTGCTAAATACGGCTGCTAGAATCCTGACTAGAACCAAAAAATGTGATCATATTACTCCAGTGCTAGCCTCTCTACACTGGCTTCCTGTCAAAGCAAGGGCTGATTTCAAGGTTTTACTGCTAACCTACAAAGCATTACATGGGCTTGCTCCTACCTATCTCTCTGATTTGGTCCTGCCGTACATACCTACACGTACGCTACGGTCACAAGACACAGGCCTCCTAATTGTCCCTAGAATTTCTAAGCAAACAGCTGGAGGCAGGGCTTTCTCCTACAGAGCTCCATTTATATGGAACGGTCTGCCTACCCATGTCAGAGACGCAAACTCGGTCTCAACCTTTAAGTCTTTACTGAAGACTCATCTCTTCAGTGGGTCATATGATTGAGTGTAGTCTGGCCCAGGAGTGGGAAGGTGAACGGAAAGGCTCTGGAGCAACGAACCGCCCTTGCTGTCTCTGCCTGGCTGGTTCCCCTTTTTCCACTGGGATTCTCTGCCTCTAACCCTATTACAGGGGCTGAGTCACTGGCTTACTGGGGCTCTCTCATGCCATCCCTCATGCCATCCCTTTCTTTCTCTCTCTCAGAGGACCTGAGCCCTAGGACCATGCCCCAGGACTACCTGACATGATGACTCCTTGCTGTCCCCAGTCCACCTGGCCGTGCTGCTGCTCCAGTTTCAACTTCCATCTGACCGTGCTGCTGCTCCAGTTTCAACTGTTCTGCCTTATTATTGTACGACCATGCTGGTCATTTATGAACATTTGAACATCTTGGCCATGTTCTGTTATAATCTCCACCTGGCACAGCCAGAAGAGGACTGGCCACCCCACATAGCCTGGTTTCTCTCTAGGTTTCTTCCTAGGTTTTGGCCTTTCTAGGGAGTTTTTCCTAGCCACCGTGCTTCTACACCTGCATTGCTTGCTGTTTGGGGTTTTAGGCTGGGTTTCTCTACAGCACTTTGAGATATCAGCTGATGTACGAAGGGCTATATAAATACATTTGATTTGATTTGATCCTGTCTAGGTATAGTTGCCTGAGAGCGCTTCATTGAGCTTCACGTTTCGTTTTATGCTTTATTTGTTTTTTTCTTTGAGTTCCTTTTCCTAATAAAGAGGATGGAAACATACCACGCTGCATCTTGGTCCACTCCTTATAACGATCGTCACAATCTGAGTGTTGATTCAAAAGGGGTTAACACTAGTGTTACTGTATATCTGAGTGTTGATTCAAAAGGGGTTAACACTAGTGTTACTGTATATCTGAGTGTTGATTCTAATGGGGTTAAAGGCAGTAGGATTGAAATTGATGCGGTGAATAAATGAAATGTTATTTTAATCAGAGTGGAATCAACACTGCATGGTGTTACTCCACTGTGTTCGGTTCCCTTACCTCTCGGAGTAAAAAAGACATGGGAGCCTCATTATCATTCTTTCCAAAATACTTTGTTCCAGGCTGATAATAGTTTGTTTTAATATCTATGTTTCTGCATGCACATTGCTTGATTAATTGAAGTTATCCTGTTTATTTGGATCCCCATTAGCTTTTAAGTTATTTACAAAAATAAGGGTTGGACTTATTAGTCAAATCAAATCAAATCAAATTTTATTTGTCACATACACATGGTTAGCAGATGTTAATGCAAGTGTAGCGAAATGCTTGTGCTTCTAGTTCCGACAATGCAGTAATAACCAACAAGTAATCTAACTAACAATTCCAAAACTACTGTCTTATACACAGTGTAAGGGGATAAAGAATATGTACATAAGGATATATGAATGAGTGATGGTACAGAGCAGCATAGGCAAGATACAGTAGATGGTATCGAGGACAGTATATACATATGAGATGAGTATGTAAACAAAGTGGCATAGTTAAAGTGGCTAGTGATACATGTATTACATAAGGATGCAGTCGATGATATAGAGTACAGTATATACGTATGCATATGAGATGAATAATGTAGGGTAAGTAACATTATATAATGAGACTGCAAACTCTCCTTCCAGACTCATATCAAACATCTCCAATCAAAAATCAAATCAAGAGTCGGCTTTCTATTCCGCAACAAAGCCTCCTTCACTCACGCCGCCAAGCTTACCCTAGTAAAACTGACTATCCTACCAATCCTCGACTTCGGCGATGTCATCTACAAAATGGCTTCCAACACTCTACTCAGCAAACTGGATGCAGTATATCACAGTGCCATCCGTTTTGTCACTAAAGCACCTTATACCACCCACCACTGCGACCTGTATGCTCTAGTCGGCTGGCCCTCGCTACATATTCGTCGCCAGACCCACTGGCTCCAGGTCATCTACAAGTCCATGCTAGGTAAAGCTCCGCCTTATCTCAGTTCACTGGTCACGTTGGCAACACCCATCCGTAGCACGCGCTCCAGCAGGTGTATCTCACTGATCATCCCTAAAGCCAACACCTCATTTGGCCGCCTTTCGTTCCAGTACTCTGCTGCCTGTGACTGGAACGAATTGCAAAAACCGCTGAAGTTGGAGACTTTTATCTCCCTCACCAACTTCAAACATCAGCTATCGGAGCAGCTAACCAATCGCTGCAGCTGTACATAGTCTATTGGTAAATAGCCCACCCATTTTCACCTACCTCATCCCCATACTGTTTTTATTTATTTACTTTTCTGCTCTTTTGCACACCAATATCTCTACCTGTACATGACCATCTGATCATTTATCACTCCAGTGTTAATCTGCAAAATTGTAACTATTCGTCTACCTCCTCATGCCTTTTGCACACATTGTATATAGACTCCCCCTTTGTTTTCTACTGTGTTATTGACTTGTTAATTGTTTATTCCATGTGTAACTCTGTGTTGTCTGCTCACACTGCTATGCTTTATCTTGGCCAGGTCGCAGTTGTAAATGAGAAGTTGTTCTCAACTAGCCTACCTGGTTAAATAAAGGTGAAATTTAAAAAAAATTAAAAAATTGTTTAAAGTGGCTAGTGATATATTTACATCATTTCCCATCAATTCCCATTATTAAAGTGGCTGGAGTTGAGTCAGTGTCAGTGTCAGTGTGTTGGCAGCAGCCACTCAATGTTAGTGGTGGCTGTTTAACAGTCTGATGGCCTTGAGATAGAAGCTGTTTTTCAGTCTCTCGGTCCCAGCTTTGATGCACCTGTACTGACCTCGCCTTCTGGATGATAGCGGGGTGAAGAGGCAGTGGCTCGGGTGGTTGATGTCCTTGATGATCTTTATGGCCTTCCTGTAACATCGGGTGGTGTAGGTGTCCTGGAGGGCAGGTAGTTTGCCCCCGGTGATGCGTTGTGCAGACCTCACTACCCTCTGGAGAGCCTTACGGTTGAGGGCGGAGCAGTTGCCGTACCAGGCGCTGATACAGCCCGCCAGGATGCTCTCGATTGTGCATCTGTAGAAGTTTGTGAGTGCTTTTGGTGACAAGCCGAATTTCTTCAGCCTCCTGAGGTTGAGCCTTCTTCACGATGCTGTCTGTGTGAGTGGACCAATTCAGTTTGTCTGTGATGTGTATGCCGAGGAACTTAAAACTTGCTACCCTCTCCACTACTGTTCCATCGATGTGGATAGGGGGGTGTTCCCTCTGCTGTTTCCTGAAGTCCACAATCATCTCCTTAGTTTTGTTGACGTTGAGTGTGAGGTTATTTTCCTGACACCACACTCCGAGGGCCCTCACCTCCTCCCTGTAGGCCGTCTCATCGTTGTTGGTAATCAAGCCTACCACTGTTGTGTCGTCCGCAAACTAGTGAAATGGTTGTTCCTCTGCAGTGCAGGGGCGGTTCCTCCTGCAGGCAGAGGAGGGTCGTTAGTGATTGGAGTCACCTGGGCTCAGGGTATTTAAACTGCTTCACCAATCCCTCTCTCTCTCTCCCTTTCTGCTCCTCCAGGTATGATCCTGTTGTGTTTGTTCCTTTGTAGTTTTGCATAGTTTTCACTCAGTCATTCACACACACAGATTCACGCATCCCTGCACTTTACATACACCTCACATTATGATACTTTCACACCTCATTCCTTTTTCTTTGTTTAAAGTTAATAGTTTGGTTTATAATAAAGAACCTTTTTGATTGGCCTGTTAGTGTCCCCTCATTTTTGCCACAGGCTATTTTTTATTTATATATTTATTTAACCTTTATTTAACCAGGTAGGCAAGTTAAAAACAAGTTCTCATTTACAATTGCGACCTGGCCAAGATAAAGCAAAGCAGTTCGACACAAACAACGACAGAGTTACACATGGAGTAAAACAAACATACAGTCAATAATACAGTAGAAACAAGTCTATATACGATGTGAGCAAATGAGGTGAGATAAGGGAGGTAAAGGCAAAAAAAGGCCATGGTGGCAAAGTAAATACAATTTAGCAAGTAAAACACTGGAATGGTAGATTTGCAGTGGAAGAATGTGCAAAGTAGAAATAAAAATAATGGGGTGCAAAGGAGCAAAATAAATAAATAAAATAAATACAGTAGGGAAAGAGGTAGTTGTTTGGGCTAAATTATAGGTGGGCTATGTACAGGTGCAGTAATCTGTGAGCTGCTCTGACAGCTGGTGCTTAAAGCTAGTGAGGGAGATAAGTGTTTCCAGTTTCAGAGATTTTTGTAGGTCGTTCCAGCAGAGAACTGGAAGGAGAGGCGACCAAAGAAAGAATTGGTTTTGGGGGTGACCAGAGAAATATACCTGCTGGAGCGCGTGCTACAGGTGGGTGATGCTATGGTGACCAGCGAGCTGAGATAAGGGGGGACTTTACCTAGCAGGGTCTTGTAGATAACATGGAGCCAGTGGGTTTGGCGACGAGTATGAAGCGAGGGCCAGCCAACGAGAGCGTACAGGTCGCAATGGTGGGTAGTATATGGGGCTTTGGTGACAAAACGGATGGCACTGTGATAGACTGCATCCAATTTGTTGAGTAGGGTATTGGAGGCTATTTTGTAAATGACATCGCCGAAGTCGAGGATTGGTAGGATGGTCAGTTTTACAAGGGTATGTTTGGCAGCATGCTTTGTTGCGAAATAGGAAGCCGATTCTAGAATTAACTTTGGATTGGAGATGTTTGATGTGGGTCTGGAAGGAGAGTTTACAGTCTAACCAGACACCTAGGTATTTGTACTTGTCCACGTATTCTAAGTCAGAGCCGTCCAGAGTAGTGATGTTGGACAGGCGGGCAGGTGCAGGCAGCGATCGGTTGAAGAGCATGCATTTAGTTTTACTTGTATTTAAGAGCAATTGGAGGCCACGGAAGGAGAGGTGTATGACATTGAAGCTCGCCTGGAGGGTTGTTAACACATTGTCCAAAGAAGGGCCAGAAGTATACAGAATGGTGTCGTCTGTGTAGAGGTGGATCAGAGACTCACCAGCAGCAAGAGCAACATCATTGATGTATACAGAGAAGAGAGTCTGTCCAAGAATTGAACCTTGTGGCACCCCCATAGAGACTACCAGAGGTCCGGACAACAGACCCTCCGATTTGACACACTGAACTCTATCAGAGAAGTAGTTGGTGAACCAGGCGAGGATATCATTTGAGAAACCAAGGCTGTCGAGTCTGCCGATGAGGATGTGGTGATTGATAGAGTCGAAAGCCTTGGCCAGATCAATGAATACGGCTGCACAATCATGTTTCTTATCGATGGCGGTTAAGATATCATTTAGGACCTTGAGCGTGGCTGAGGTGCACCCATGACCAGCTCTGAAACCAGATTGCATAGCAAAGAGGGTATGGTGAGATTCGAAATAGTCGGTAATCTGTTTGTTGACTTGGCTTTCGAAGACCTTAGAAAGGCAGGGTAGGATAGATATAGGTCTGTAGCAGTTTGGGTCAAGAGTGTCACCCCCTTTGAGTGTCACCCAACAAATAAAAAAGCTAATTTGTCCTGGGATATAAACATTGAGTTGTTATTTTAGCTGAAATGAACAAGGTCCTCTACAATTAATCCGCACATACAATTGTCAACAGAATCGTTTCTAGTCATCTCTCCTCTTAGGATTTCTCTTCTCTTGACTTTATATTGCGATTGGCAACTTTCATAAATTAGGTGCCCTACCGCCACCGTCCTTGTTCATCTTTCAATCACCCACGTGGGAATAACCAATGAAGAGTTGACACGTGGGTACCTGCTTAAATTTCGCCCCACTTAAAAAGAAAACAGTTAAAAAGCAGTGCATAGAGTTATAGGCATTCTATGATTTGATGGTAAAAAAAATCTCTATCAAAAAATGTTTTAATAGCATTTTCACCATAATCAACACAATGTTCACTGTAACTATTAATGCTCTCAATGTTTAAGTAGGCCTACTCCCTCTAATCAGTGTTCTGGATGTTTAATACTTGCCTGCTTGCGCGCGCGCACACACCCACACACGCGCACGAGCACACATACACACACACACACACACACACACACACACACACACACACACACACACACACACACACACACACACACACACACACACACACACACACACACACACACACACACACACACACACACACTGTTAAAGCTACAGGCTTTCTAAATGTGTTCTCACAATTTCTAATTGGACAGTTTACTTCAAGAAAAAATAACTGTCTCTATGGATACAAGAACAAGGAGCCTTTAAACCTGTCCAACAATGTTCTGACTTCCACAGAAGACAATAAGATCAGCCAGGTCTGAGATCAGCCAGGTCTGAGATAATGTAAAATAACATACAGCTAGTAGATCTAGCCTAGGCTAAGGATCCACGTTCTTCTTCAACATGAACTAGTCACAAGCTGCTCCTACTAGAATTGGGATCATTTAATGACATCTTTTGACCTGAGAACAACAAAAACAGTAGCTACATGAAATAGATGTCATGTTGTGATTTAAATCATTGTGGGAAGTTAGTTGAATCAAGAGGGATTCAGCCATGGCATTGTAAACATTATTTTGGTTAACTAGCTACTTCTGTACAAATTATATTTTTGCTGTGAACTTTCTGTAATTTTCCATCTAAATTGTTGCTCAAAGCTGTGAGCATAGTGCACCACAATAGAGACAGAGCGCGCTAACGTTCACCACCCCAGACTGTAGAGGTGTTAGCTAACGTTCACCACCCCAGACTGTAGAGGTGTTAGCTAACGTTCACCACCCCAGACTGTAGAGGTGTTAGCTAACGTTCACCACCCCAGACTGTAGAGGTGTTAGCTAACGTTCACCACCCAAGGCTGTAGAGGTGTTAGCTAACGTTCACCACCCCAGACTGTAGATGTGTTAGCTAACGTTCACCATCCCAGACTGTAGAGGTGTTAGCTAACGTTCACCATCCCAGACTGTAGAGGTGTTAGCTAACGTTCACCACCCCTAACTGTAGAGGTGTTAGCTAACGTTCACCACCCCAGACTGTAGAGGTGTTAGCTAACGTTCACCATCCCAGACTGTAGAGGTGTTAGCTAACGTTCACCATCCCAGACTGTAGAAGTGTTAGCTAACGTTCACCACCCCAGACTGTAGAGGTGTTAGCTAACGTTCACCATCCCAGACTGTAGAGGTGTTAGCTAACGTTCACCACCCCACACTGTAGAGGTGTTAGCTAACGTTCACCATCCCAGACTGTAGAGGTGTTAGCTGACGTTCACCACCCCACACTGTAGAGGTGTTAGCTAACGTTCACCACCCCACACTGTAGAGGTGTTAGCTAACGTTCACCATCCCAGACTGTAGAGGTGTTAGCTAACATTCACCACCCCACACTGTAGAGGTGTTAGCTAACGTTCACCACCCCACACTGTAGAGGTGTTAGCTAACGTTCACCACCCCACACTGTAAAGTGTTAGCTAACGTTCACCATCCCAGACTGTAGAGGTGTTAGCTAACGTTCACCACCCCATACTGTAGAGGTGTTAGCTAACGTTCACCATACCACACTGTAGAGGTGTTAGCTAACGTTCACCACCCCACACTGTAGAGGTGTTAGTTTGTGAATCCTTTGAAAAGTGTTAGTTTAACATTATTTCTGGGGGTCACAATTAATTTGTAAGTGTTAAATTTAACACTGTGGTTGTTAAAATTCTCAAATTTGCTGTGTGGACAAAGCATTCCTCAGAGCTGAAAGAAGATGGAAGATGGCCATTCTGAATGACAAACAAGTGTTTTACTGACAGCACCTGACTGAAAGACTGTATGACATGACTGACTGACAACCAGTTCCAGTCACTAACCAGTCTTACCTACATTTGTTACAGTCACTAACCAGTCTTTACTTATTTAGTTATCGGCCCAAGGCCTCTTGAGATATTGACTCAGAATCCGACCAAGGCCCGCTCAGGTAATACCTCCCATCGTTTCTAAGCATTATCGTCGTACTGGTGTCTATACTGCCAGTCTATACTGTTATCGTCGTACTGGTGTCTATACTTCCAGTCTATACTGTTATCGTCGTACTGGTGTCTATACTGCCAGTCTATACTGTTATCGTCGTACTGGTGTCTATACTGCCAGTCTATACTGTTTTAATCTTGTACCTATTTGTTTGAACTCCACTTATATATGCTATTGATAGCTCAAAAGAGAAGCCCTCTGTGGTCTGCTCACCCGGTGCATTTAGTTCAAAGGTGAATTCCATAAACTTGAATAGCTCCTTGGTTTTCAAAACATGTAGAGGGCTTGGGCTGTTGCACAATAAAATCCAAAGCCCATGTATGTCCGTTTCTAACATTCCATCATTTGTTACTCTGAAACTTCCCCACATTGACATTGGCTGCAGCTTCAGGCCCTATGGTGCTAACCTTGGAAAAGTCATTCACATTTCTACTCCTTCCTCTATTACTAAAAGGGAAAGACCAAATGGTGCAGTTAAATGTAATCTTATAGCCATAACAACAAAATCCATATCAACCATCAGACAGGGCCTGCAACCGCCTATTGAACGTAGCTTGTTTAAGTTGGAGACGCCATGTGACTTTAAATATTGTAAAAGACTCGGGTTGATGCATCTGAACACAAGGAGATTAATCCCTTAACTGGATTACATCAGGGCTACGCAGACGAATCTGAACATTCTTATACTGACTGAAACTTGGATCTCTGGGGGACAGTCTGGGTATTAATATTGAGGGTGATCATGTGTTCAGAGCTGACAGACATGTTAGAGGTGGTGGAGTGGACATTCTTATTAAAGATCATTTCTGACTCTTTACTGAAATCCATTTCCCTTGCCAATTATTTTTAGCTACTATCTTTAAGCCTTTGTCTGGGGAAAAATGTACCCATAACTGTTATAGAGTCCACCGTCCTCCCTTGGCTAACCTTTGTGCACTCGAGGAGTTAACTAGTTTGTTGTCTTCTTTTACCAAGTCCTTATCCTGGGTGACCTAAATTATGATTGAGAAATGCAGGCTTCAGACGATCTATAAGATGTGTAATGATCTAAACCTAACCCAGCTGGTGACTAAGCCTACAAGGCCCAACCCTAAAGATCCTTCAAAGTAAACTCTGATTGATCTTATTTGAACAAAGACACCAGAGACGTATGTTTCTACTGGTGTATTCGCCCAAGACATTAGTGACCATTGCCCAGTTTTATTACACCACTTTGCACACACATTTAAATACATTTTGAAATCAATAAATGTATTTCATGTTTTACTTTAGAATTTGAGTCAGTAGATAACCTTGGCTTGTATTTGTATTTATTAGGGACGCCCATCAGTTGATGCCAATGTGACAGTATAACTTTAGACCGTCCCCTCGCCCATACCCGGGCGCGAACCTCTGCACACATCAACCACAGTCACCCACGAAGCATCGTTACCCATCGCTCCACAAAAGCCACGGCCCTTGCAGAGCAAGGAAAACTACTACTTCAAGGTCTCAGAGCAAGTGAGGTCACCGATTGAAACACTATTTAGCGCGCACCACCGCTAACTAAGCTAGCCGTTTCACATCTGTTACACCAAGGCAGCAGCTAGTCTTACTGGGGTTTATTATGGATCCCCATTTGTTGAAACCAAGGCAGCAGCTACACTACCTCGGGTTTATTTTGGATCCCCATTAGTTGATGTCAAGGCAGTGTAACGTATGTGAAATAGCTAGCTTAGTTAGCGGTGGTGCGCGCTAAATAGCGTTTCAATCGGTGACGTCACTTGCTCTGAGACCTTGAAGTAGTGGTTCCCCTTGCTCTGCAAGGGCCGAGGCTTTTGTGGAGCGATGGGTAATGATGCTTCGTGGGAGACTGTTGTTGATGTGTGTAGAGGGTCCCTGGTTCGCGCGAGGGGACGGTCTAAAGTTATACTGTTACAGCAGCAGCTACTCTTCTTGGGGTCCAAACACATTAAGGCACTTACATCAAACATAAAAAAAGATAAAAGAGTACATCATATAACATTATTATACCACTACATATCAACAATACAAAATGTATAATACCACCGTACAACAATATTACAAAATGTGTGTTTGTAGAGTGTGTGTGCTAGCGTTTGTGTGCGTATGTGTGTCTGTACAGGTGTGTGTGTGTCTCTTCACAGTCCCCGTTGTTCCATAAGGTGTGGTTTTACCTGCTTTTAAAATCTGATTCTACTGCTTGCATCAGTTACTTGATGTGGAATAGAGTTCCATGTAGTCATGGCTCTATGTAGTACTGTGCGCCTCCCATAGTCTGTTCTGGACTTGGGGACTGTGAAGAGACCTCTGGTGGCATGTCTTGTTGGTTATTCATGGGTGTCTGAGCTGTGTGCTAGTAGTTTAAACAGACACCTCGGCACATTCAGCATGTAAACACTTCTTAAAAAACAAGTAGTCAATCTCTCTTCCACTTTGAGCCAGGAGAGATTGACATACATATTATTAATGTTAGCTTTCAGTGTACTTTTATGGGCCAGCCGTGCTGCACTGTTCTGAGTCCATTGTAATTTTCCTAAGGCCCTCTTTGTGGCACCTGACCACCCGGCTGAACAGTAGTCCAGGTGTGACAAAACCAGGGCCTGTAGGAACTGCCTTGTTGATAGTGTTGTTAAGAAGGCTGAGTTATATAATATGCTTTTACAGAATCACCAATAAATACTTCAATACTTTAGGTATGTGTGTTTGAAAATGTATTTACATGTTAAAGCTATTAAAATATCAGTTATGATGAGAATTATGGTAGGATAATGTTATGGCCTGGTTGGAAACTTTTTACAAATAACTTAAATATGTTAAAAATGAATTTTCTCTCCCCACTTCAAACTTTCCTTGTCAATTAATTTTACAGGCAACATTATTTTAGAATTATGCTATAATTTAGCTTAGGCCTACTTTCTGATGGACTACAGCCAATAATTGAAGGAAAGAATAAATATGATTTGTTTGTGTCTAAGGTGCGCTGGTGGCTTTGACTGATGGGTCCTTTTAGTGTGTGTGTGTGTGTGTGTGTGTGTGTGTGTGTGTGTGTGTGTGTGTGTGCGCGTGCGTGCGTGTGTGTGAGTTCACTAATTCTCTCTATGTCCATTCAGATAGTTTCCTGAAGTAGCCGGTCTAGACTCTATCTCTTAATAAGAGAGGAGGGACAAATAATAGAAATGGAATAGGCATAACTTCATTGTAAAAATGGAAGCAAGTATGATGATCAGCATATGTGTGAGGAATGACCACAAGTGTCAGTTTTGCATTTCTTTCCTCTCATTAATGGGTTGCAACTGAAGCAAAATTAGCTCAATTAAATATTGCAGGCTAAAAATGTTCCCATCAATTGTGTCTCTCATTACTTTGAACAATATGATCTTGCATTGACAATGCTTTCTTACAAAGGAATGACCGCAGCAGGTGGGAACGGTATTATTTGTTTTCGTTCTTAACATTCTAATTCTATATTGCGCCAAATTTGCACACACCCCAGGTGGAATGTTAGCTGAACAGACTGGTACTCTCTAGGTGGAATGTTAGCTGAACAGACTGGTACTCTCTAGGTGGAATGTTAGCTGAACAGACTGGTACTCTCTAGGTGGAATGTTAGCTGAACAGACTGGTACTCAGGTTAGGGGGAATGTTAGCTGAACAACTGGTAATCAAGTTAGGGGAAATGTTAGCTGAACAGACTGGTACTCTCTAGGTGGGAAGTTAGCTGAACAG
This sequence comes from Oncorhynchus tshawytscha, assembly GCF_018296145.1. Taxonomy (NCBI): domain Eukaryota; kingdom Metazoa; phylum Chordata; class Actinopteri; order Salmoniformes; family Salmonidae; genus Oncorhynchus; species Oncorhynchus tshawytscha. The sequence continues at coordinate 649,303 of NC_056434.1, forward strand.
ACTGGTACTCTCTAGTTGGAATGTTAGCTGAACAGACTGGTACTCAGGTTAGGGGAATGTTAGCTGAACAGACTGGTACTCAGGTTAGGGGGATGTTAGCTGAACAGACTGGTACTCAGGTTAGGGGAATGTTAGCTGAACAGACTGGTACTCAGGTTAGGGGAATGTTAGCTGAACAGACTGGTACTCAGGTTAGGGGAATGTTAGCTGAACAGACTGGTACTCAGGTTAGGGGAATGTTAGCTGAACAGACTGGTACTCAGGTTAGGGGGAATGTTAGCTGAACAGACTGGTACTCAGGTTAGGGGGGATGTTAGCTGAACAGACTGGTACTCAGGTTAGGGGGAATGTTAGCTGAACAGACTGGTACTCAGGTTAGGGGGAATGTTAGCTGAACAGACTGGTACTCTCCAGTGGTGAGGAGGAGTCTACCGTGTTTTCAGAAGCATTTTGTGGATTCAGGGCTCACTCAAACATTGTTTTAAGCTTTGTTTTACTATTGACAGCCTCCTGATATCAGGGCCTAAAAACGACAACTTTTTAAATATATTTCTTGAACTGCATTGCTGGTTAAGAGCTTGTAACTAAGCATTTCACAATAAGGTCTACACCTGTTGTGTTCGGCGCATGTGACAAATACAATTTGATTTGAATTAGCCTAAGCCCGAGCTCGTTTTCCCTGGCTAAACTAGCTGGCTAGCTGAACTATGCTAGTTTTCATCCTCATTGCCAAACTTCAGAAATACTGCAGGTATGAGGTAGCTATGTACACAGAGAGCAGGTAGGGGTAAAGTGACTAGGCAACAGGATAGATAAACAGTAGCAGCAGCGTATGTGGTGAATGTTAAAGTGTGGCATCAGTAGGAATGTATGTGCACGTTGTGTGTGTGTGTAAGACGACAGTGGGGAAGGTTATCATTGCTCCTTAACACGGATCCAAGTTCAGTTTTGAGAACCACCAGTGTCATTGGCGTCATGGACATTCGTGACTGGTCTTGGAACTGTGCCAACGGGCAGCCTCTCCCAGCTTGGCTCCATGGGATAGTAGTGATTTTACAGACACAGCCAATGGGCATCCTCTCCCAGCTTGGCTCCATGGGATATGTAGTGATTTTACCAACACAGCCAGATATGTGTACAACAGGTTATGGGTGTCACCTTCCTTGGGGAGAATGGGCTCTTGGTAAAGGAAAGGCAGGAGCAGAATAGGTAGAATGGTATCAAATAGTGTACATCCAACACATGGTTCCCATGTGTTTGAAGCCATTCCATTAGCAAAGTTCTGGTCATTATTATGAGCCGTCCTCCCCTCAGCAGCCTCCTGTGATGTAGTCTTGTACACTTAACCTTTTTTTTATACTGACTATCATATTTGTTGGTTAAATTAGACTTGACTAATATCATGAGGAATCCAGAAACGAGTTAAATGACAACAAATGAGAAAATAGCAACTCTACAAAGCGCCATGACTACAATGAATTACTAAATTACTTTCGGACACGAAGGGTCCAGAGCTCCTTCTCCTCATTATTCCATCCGATAAGAGACTTCTTTGTTCTCTGGCCGTGTGCGAGAGGATCAAACCCGCAAAGTATCATGGGCAAAGTGATCTACACATAATAATGAGTCGTTATTTATGATGCAAGGTGATTTGTAGATCTGTCCGTTGGCAGCCGCCTGCAGTCGTGTTGATGCTCTCGAACACGGCCATAGATGGTTGTTTAGCAACAAAACCGACGCATGTGCAACGACGTGACAAAGCAGACGGGCTTGGCTTAGATTGTTGACATGTAAACTAGATTTTGTCTACAATGGTTATTGAAAACATACATTTGCACAATGAGCACTTGTCTTTCAAAAACATTGTTACCGTTGTTGGTTAGCTAGCTAGCGAATTATTGCCATATTAGCAATGACAGTCAAAACAACACAGTATCAAGAACAATATGAAACTATCTGGCCATCCAAAACCACAGCACACAACTTCCTTGTCATTGAAGCATGCGCATCGTTTGTGACATTCTCAGCTAGCCAGCCTATTCAAACAGAAACATTTGGGAGTGGGATGTCTCGCTTCCTCTTCCATCCCTAACGTGGTTTCCTCGCAGGTTTCATTCCATTAGGAAAACATCTTTCCTAGGTGTGGTGAATGTGTTTCTAACATCTTTCCTTGTAGACTTCCCTCTACTGTTTTTGGCTTGATATGGGAAAGCATTATGCTAAAGTATACCCACCTCTGGAGATACTAAGAATAAATCAAAACATCAAGGTTTCTGAATCACAACCATTTAGCAATGAATAAAGTCCTTCATTTATAAACCTTTATAATACATTCACATATTTACAGCATATGCAGAGACCTTATGAAAAACAATTCAACAATTGGATCAAATAATTACATGTTCTTACTTCTCATCACCAACAATTTCCCCCACAGTAGCAAACAGATATACATAGTAAAAAAGACAAATGTTTCCACTAGAAATGGTCAAAACATCTAAATAAACCCAAAGCACAATACTTCCCTAATAGTGGAAATACAAAGGATAAAAAAATACCATTAACATTTTTTAAATGGAAGGGTATAGAGGTAGTACAATTTTACTGTAAGGAGTTGGTTGGTCCGTTCTCAAGCAGCGTGTCAAAGTTATGGACAATACAACATTCAGTTTCAAACATATATCCATGAAGCTCAGACCAGAAATATATCCTTTGAAACCGAGGCACAGTTGTTCCTTCAAGCTGACAGGCCAGTCTGGGGTCTTCACTTTACACACATCGTAATAATCTTCAGGATGGCATCTCTGGGGTAAAAACAATAAGGGAACAACCAGGTGTACTGTATAATGTTAAAATACATATCTGTTCAGTTCTGATAAATTCCAACATAGACCCAACTGTAGTCTTTAAAACAGAAAATTATCTTCATGAATGAGAAGATAACAAACCTGATAAAAGGGATATATGACAAGCCATACCTGCAGAGAAGAGAAGACAGATCATTCCATTAAACACAATCCACATCCATCAAAGCCTGAAACTGTTATCATAGATATAAAACACATATTATAATAGGAACAAAAAACTAACTCACCAGGCAAATGCTAGGACTTGCAAAATGCAAAACAACAAAGCGAGACCAAAGTTCACCCACTAGAAAAAAACACAGTTAATAATCACTGAATATAAAACACAGTTAATAAATCAAATTTATCATCAAATTTATCATATGGGGTATTGTGTGTAGATTGAGGGGATTTTATTTTATTAATTTTAGAATAAGGCTGTAACACAAAATGTGGAAAAGGGGGTCTGAATACTTTCCAAATGCACTGCATGTTCAGTTTGCTCCTATCAGAACATACACTATATATACACACAAGTATGTGGACATCCCTTCAAATTAGTGGATGTGTCAATTTGTCAATAACAGCTGGTGATCTAATATAACAAATATAATATAACAAATATAATATAACAAATCTAATATTAAAGACTCAAGGTTTTGCTCGCCTGAGGTAGAGTATCTCATATGAAGCTGTAGACCACACTATTTACCAAGATAGTTTATCTTGGGGTGGCAGGGTAGCCTAGTGGTTAGAGCGTTGCACTAGTAACCGGAAGGTTGCAAGTTCAAATCCCTGAGCTGACAAGGTACAAATCTGTCATTCTGCCCCTGAACAGGCACTGTTCCTAGGCCATCATTGAAAATTTGAATTTGTTCTTAACTGATCTGCCTAGTTAAATAAAGGTAAAATCTATATTTTTCGTAGCTGTCTATTTTACCACCACAAACAGATGCTGGCACTAAGACTTCACTCAACGAGCTGCATAGTCCCTGTGCCCAAGAACACCAAGGCAACCTGCCTAAATGACTACCAACCCATAGCATTTACGCCAGTAGCCATGAAGTGCTTTGAAAGGCTGGTCATGGCTCACAAACACCATAATCCCAGAAACCCTAGACCCACTCAAACTCCAATTTGCATACTGCACCAACAGATCCACAGATGACGCAATCTATTGCACTCCACACTGCCCTTTCCCACCCCATAGTGCCCTCAAAGCTCATCACTAAGCTAAGGGCCCGGGGACTAAACACCTCCTTCTGCAACTGGATCCTGGACGTCCAGACGGGACGACCTCAGTTGGTATGGGGTAGGCAACAACATATCTGGCACACTGATCCTCAACACGGGGGCCCGTCAGGGGTGCTTCGTCTCCTGCTTTACTCTGTTCACCCGACTGCATGGCCAAACTACTCCAAAATTAAGTTTCCGACAACAACGGTGGTAGGCCTGATCACCAACAACGATGAGACAGCCTATAGGGAAGAGGTCAGAGACCTGACAGTGTGGTGCCAGAACAACAACCTCTCCCTCAACATGATCAAGACAAAGGAGCTGATCTTTGACTGCAGGTGCAACACTCACTACCGAGTTCCAAACTGCCTCTGGAAGTGTAACGGATGTGAAACGGCTAGCTTAGTTAGCGGTGCGCGCTAAATAGCGTTTCAATCGGTGACGTCACTTGCTCTGAGAACTTGAAGTAGTAGTTCCCCTTGCTCTGCAAGGGCCGCGATTTTGTGGAGCGATGGGTAACGATGCTTCGTGGGTGACTGTTGTTGATGTGTGCAGAGGGTCCCTGGTTCGCGCCCGGGTATGGGCAGGGGACGGTCTAAAGTTATACTGTTACAGAAGCAATGTCAGAACAATAACTGTTCCTCGGGAGCTTCATGAAATGGGTTTCCATGGCAGAGCAGCCGCACACAAGCCTAAGATCACCATGCGCAATGCTAAGCGTTGGCTGGAGTGGTGCAAAGCTCCCCACCATTGGACTCTGGAGCATTGGAAACATGTTCTCTGGAGTGATGAATCACATTTCACCATCAGGCAGTCCGACAGACAAATCTCGGTTTGGCGAATGCCAGGAGAACGCCACCTGCCCTAATGCATAGTGACAACTGTAAAGTTTGGTGTAGGAGGAATAATGGTCTGGGGCTATTTTTCATGGTTCGGGCTAGGCCCCTTAGTTCCAGTGAAGGGAAATCTTAACACTACAGCATACAATGACATTCTAGATGATTCTGTGTTTCCAACTTTATAGCAACCCCGCATGTTAGCTAGTGGGAAAACCCCCTTTTGGATTTTTACATGTTTAATTTTTGGGTTTAGTATAGTTCGAGTTCCACTCATTTTCAAATGACCAACTCCCTCAAACGCTGAGAGAAGCCAACATTTCACTTATTCCCAAAAAGGGAAAATGTCCAGAGTCTTGTTCCTCATACAGACCAATTTCCCTTCTGAATGTGGATAGAAAATTGCTTTCTAAAATTCTAGCAACAAGATTAGAGGACTCACTGCCACTAAATTGTGAAAGGAGACCAAACTGGCTTCATTAGGGGCCGTAAGTCATGCAACAACGAGAATATCCCTCTTGAAAATGAACGTTTTACCTAGACTACTTTACCCAATCCAAATTATCCCAGTATTACTCTCCAATAAGGTAATAAAGGATGTAAATGGATGGCTAAGTTCCTTTATATGGAGTAAACGCAAGCCAAGACTTAAGATGGCAATATTGCAGCTGCCAAGTTCTATGGGCGGCTTGGACCTGCCCAATATCAGGTTCTATCAATGGTGTGCCCACCTTTGTTATATTTCTGACTGGATCACAAATGATGACTCCTCTATTTGGTTAGACATTGAGACTTCTCTTTCAAAATACCCCTTACAGGATCTTTTATTTTTCAGAAGTTTCAAGTCTGTAGAAGATCACTGCAATAATCCCGTTACACTTAACACACTCAAAGTATGGAGGTCAGTTCAACGCTTCCTGGGAAGGTCCAAACTAACCTCTGCTCTTACCCCAATTCTTAACAACCCAGATTTCAGTCCAGGATTGCTGGATGCTGGCTTTAACTTATGGCTTAATAAGGGCATACGCAGGCTAAATGACTTATTTGCTGATAAGATTTTGTTGTCATTTGAGCAGATGTTCGAGAAATATCGACTCCCAAAGCAGGACTTTTTCCGCTTCCTACAAGTAAGACATTATATTCTGAAGAGCACCACCTTAATTGGTAACCCTGATGTGTCTGTCATTGAAAGAATGCTTTTTTCCCACAAAGGAAAATGTCTGTAAGTCTGTTTTATGATACTTTAAGGTCCTTTTCTGCTGTCAACACACAGAGGGTGAAACAAGTGGGGGAGAAAGAATTGTCTGTTACTATTGACAAAGAGATGTGGGAGGACATTTGGAGATATGCAAAAACAATATCTATATGTAACCGTACTAGAGCAATCCAATTAAGAATAATACACAGATTGCATATATCCCCAAATCGCAGACATGCTTTTAGCCCCACTTCCTCTTCCCCTCAGTGTCTTAAATGCAAAACTGATACAGGCACCCTAACACATTGTTTATGGTCATGTACCAAAATACAAAGATACTGGTCTGGTGTTCTGCAAGAAATTGAAAAGATCCCGGTGGTTGATCTAGAATTGGACCCAGTTTCTTTACTGTTAGGTCTCCCTAGTAGGCATGTTACTTCTGTCGGTAAAAGGAGGCTTTACAACATCCTTACCTTCGCAGCGAGGAAAAACATCCTTTTACAGTGGATTAGTGATAAGGTTCCTTCTATTAAAGATTGGCATAAGATACTATTTGAATGGGTGCCTCTGGAATATCTGACATGTACATTGCATTCTAAAACAGACCAGTTCTACAAAGTATGGGAACCTTATCTAAATTACCTAGAACCTGAGGTATCAGCTATTATGCTGCAAGGATTCTCTTAGAATGGCGGGGATCTATGTATTTCAGAACTACACTGTACGTTCCATGTGTGGAACCTAACCTCTTGGTTTAAACTGAGCTTTTTTGTTTAATTTCTGTTTGTAAGTTTGTTTAAAATGTATGTATTGAGAGACGCAATGATGGTGATGGGGTGAGAGAAGCACCGAGCGGGAAGAGGAAAATGGTGTACGTATGTATGGGTGTGTATATGTGTGTGTGTGCGTGCGTGTATGTATGCGTATGTGTGTGTATATGCATGTGTGTGTATGTATGTGTATATATATGCACGTAGATATGTGTAAGTGGGTGCTGTTTTTCTTGTTTTTGTTCTGTGTGCTTTGTCTCTGTTGTTGTATCTCTTAATATGGGTGAAAATTGTGAAATTCCAATAAAAATACTGTTACAAAAAAACTGACTTGCCTAGTTAAATAAAGGTCAAATAAATAAATAAATAACTTCACTAATGCTCTTGTGCCTGAATGGAAGCAAGTCCCTGCAGCAGAGTTTCAACGTCTATTGGAAAGCCTTCCCAGAAGAGTGGAGGCTGTTATAGCAGCAAAGGGGGGGGGGGAAATCAACACCATATTAATGCCCATGTTTTTTGGAATGAGATGTTCGACGAGCAGGTACTTTTGGCCATGTAGTGTATATGTTCAATTTGCTCCTAGCAGCACACGTTCAATTTGCTCTTAGCACAACTCAGCTAGGCGAAGCGAAGGTCTATGCTCACATACTCCCTAAAGACCTGGCAATATTACTGTTGTTTGTCCCTCGTGATCCACCGTAGCAACATAGCCATAACACTTCCTCAAAATAAATCAGAATTAATCTAAGATAAATCAAGAAATCATTCATTTAGACGTCTTGCTAAGATGTTTTGCGCAGTATTTCTGAAGTAAAAAAAAAGTGCATTAAAACTAGTCATCTCTCATTGAATGACAAACACTTAATTGAAGAAATCCTGTCCATAGTTCCTGCTCCTACTAGGAGTAGTACTGTTGACCAATCACTAACTAGCGGGTGTAGGCTTCAGCTACCGAATATTTTTTTGTATGCACGAACAGCCAAATAAAAACTTGCTGAAGACATCACAAAATTCATCAAAATATAGGCTTACCCAGAAGGCTGCACAGAGAGTCAACACAAGACATGTCTAGAAAAGAGAACAGAAAATAAGTTAATTCAAACTTGATGTACCTTTGATTTCTTTCTAGGATTCTCATTCTTTTCATATTCACATAGTGCTACAAAATGACATCAATTGGAATGCAGTCCTTTCTAAACCTAACATCAGTAGCTGGTACTCACCAACATGATAGTAGTGGCCAGAGCTCTGGTCTTGTCACACATCCTCTTCAGCTGTTTGACTGGTCCCATCAGGAACATGGTGCTGATAGGACAGAACTGTTATTATCTACGGTGCTGAGGACAGGTTAGGTTTAGTTAGAGACGGCTAAGGAAACACTCACATAGGACACAATCAACCTCTGTTATAAATTGTTGACATGTTTCTAAGGACAGAATCACATATCAGGGCATTGACAGTTAACTGAATCATATTTGTCATGAAGGAAATGCCATACTGAAAAGGTCCTGAGTCGTCAGGTGTTGAGGGCATTCTGCTGAATCTCACCTGCAGAGTGAACAGATGTTTCCAAAGGTATAAAATATGATGAAGAGGAGGATTCCTACTTTGGGGATGAAGAGCATACAGACTCCCTGTAGAGGCAAGACAGATCATTTATCAGTTTCAACCTCAAAACTGAAGATGTCATTAATATAACAATTTTTAAAGGGTCAGTGCAGTCAAAAATGTGATCTCCTGCTGTTTTTATGATATTTCCACACTATGATGTCGAAATAACACTCTGAAATTGTGAAAATTATGAGAATGCCCTTTTAAAATGTAAGAGCATTTTGAAAACAGTGCAAGGAATTTCAGCTTGTTCATGTGGAATGGAGTTTTTGTCCCAGAGCATGACATCACAATCTGATCAGATTATTCTGACCAATGACCAGTCATGTTTAATTTGCACATGCATCCTCCTACTATGAAGGGATAAGCAGAGTAAGCTCTAGAGAGTCTAGACCCTTCAAACTCAACGCTGGACCTCGAAGCCAGTTCCACTGCATTTTTCATTGTTCCCCTCTAATCAGGGACTGATTTAGACCTGGGACACCAGGTGTGTAGAACAGAAAACCAGCAGGCACCGGACCTCGTAGGGTAAGGGTTGAATACCTCTGGTCTAGATAATTCTGCCAAGCAGGGCTGTGTATGTAAATATATTTTAATTTGTATCAACACGCCCAGATTGAGAATTTCAATGGCAAAAGGAAGCTCAGGGAAATAAATGATAAAAAATATGTTTGGAGTTATTTTTATGAAATAAACTGTGATTTATTAGACGTACAGTGATGATGCATGGGGGCTGTAAGGTATCTAGACGTACAGTGATGATGCATGGGGGCTGTAAGGTATCTAGACGTACAGTGATGATGCATGGGGGCTGTAAGGTATCTACATGACAAGTTCCTACAGGACTCCTATAGAACCGTGCCAGATTTCATGCCAGACCATAAATTAGTGACTAATGCCAGTTTGTCAGGTGTACCCAGTAAAACAAGCTGCAAGTGAACCATTTCCTTTAAAGGGATTTTGGCAACGAAGCCCTTTACCTCCTTCCCTAGAGTCAGATGAACTTGTGGATACCATTTGTATGTCGCTGTGTCCAGTATGAAGAAAGTTAACTTTGGCTCAGGAAGCTACCTCTAACTGAAAGCACAATGACTGGAAGTTTACAGGAACAACTAGCATGCTAGCTGTTCCCATAGACTGCCAGTAATTGTGCTAACACTAGTTAGCAATTGCGCTAACATTAGTTAACAACTTCCTTCAAACTGCATGCAGAGACATACAAATGATATCCACGAGTTCATCTGACCCTGGGGGTGGGGGGGGGGGAGTAGAAAAAGGGCAAAAGTTTTGTCATGTGGGGCAGACACACGTAGGAGACCAGTTTCACCTGGAAAAAAAGAGCACACAATGCCTCTCAATTAAACAAAAGAGATGTTGCACATTCCTGAGCTCAGGATAAACCTGTAGCACCACATCTCTCTGGATCAGGTGTCTCCTGATCAGAAATGGGTGGTGCGCAAATAAGCACAAACACACATTGTAATACTGTAAATAATTGTATATAGGAAAGCAACATATTCAAATCCACTTACCAAGATTGAGCAGGTGACCCCAATCACAAAACAGATAATAAATCCCTTCACTCGTGTACCCCAACCCAAAGTAGATGCTTCATTCGCTGCCTGAACCAAGTAAAGTCATTCCGTGAGGATCCACAGGTTCACATGATGAGAGAGAAGATGCATTGATTTAGGAATATACCTTACATTAAATTAGATTTGTTTACTTTCACATATTTTACACTGGGTAAATCAAATTATTATTATGTTTATATAATAATGACAGTGGATTAAATGTTTAAGTATGAGTCTATAATATCAATTTATACTACATTTGATCAATTCGTTTTTTTACCTGCAAGATATTGCCGTTTTCATTGGGTCCATCCGTTCCGCTCAAAACTGATTTAAGTTTGTCCATGACTTTTAACGCGTTGGCTGAGCGCAGTCAGGAGTGACAGTCAGGAGTGATGATCGGATGTTTGATTTATGTTGCTTCCCGGTGTGATGATTATAATCACGAAGCAGAAACAATAAGTTTCGATAGCATATTTCAAAGAGCGAAAGCCACGCAAACAGTGAGTTGTCTTGGGGGTGTGGTTTGATGCGGGTGTTTATTTGGGTGTGTCTTTACCGTTCAATCACAGCAAACGAGGCCAGTAGTGAGTACAGCATAGAAACTAATCTAGTTTTGCTATGGAGAGAACAACGTTTTGAAGTTGAGGAATTCTTTCAAGGGTCCAGGGTTCCGGTTTTCACGCCATCCCATGTACAGAGAGGAGACTTGCAGTACTGCAGTTTAACTGATGCCGAGCCCAGAAAGACAATTCCAATAGTGTCTTTGTAGCACATTTGGAAAGTTGACTTCTCTATCGGGGTTAAGGCACAAATGCATTATTATAAGTGGAACAACAACAATAATAGTCATACAGTATTAACAATTATAATACACCTTTACTTTTTTGCTTTCAATTCAGACATGGACAGCTCTGACCTTCAATAGGTCCTGTGTGGGTGTTAGTATATATACCATGGAACAATTTAATGGGTTTGGAGCGTACTAAATATGGTGTCCTGACACTTCTGAATGGGCAAGATCTGGCTCTGTAGAGTTGTCCATATTCTTTGCTAAAAATACACCCTCGTTATCACCTTTGTGCCAAAACCATAGATTTTTTCCATGAATTGTCTTCGAGGCTGATTTTTTTCCCCCCAGCACTCACAGCCTAAGTGCTTAACGTTTTATATTCATGCTGTTACATGGACGAGCTTGTGTCACATGCACACGCAGAAGTAAAAACAATGGAAATCACTCACGCGCTCTCATCTGGGACCTGCGCATTTTTGCAAACCACTAAGCTTCTAGTCTGTCGGAACGCTGCAAGAAGATGTTTAGCTACTAGGGGAAGCTAAGGATCAACTGCTATTTTGTTAGGGTTCGTTGAAACAGGACAACTTGCATGGATCACTGCTATGAAGGTCTGGCTACATTTCACTTCAGGCAATGTGAATGTGTTGTCCAGCTAATCTGATAACTAGTTTGCTATCTGTTTTCCACAGTGTCTGAAGGCCTAGCTAAATTTAAAAGCTGTCTATTCTGTTAAAAGCTGTTTATGTCATCCAAAAAGCAGATTTTGTGCAACAGGAAAATAAATCTGATTGTGTAACATCTCTAGTTAGCTAGCCAGTATCTAACTAGCTAGCTATCGACTCTTAACTAGCTAATGTTAGCTAGCTAACTTGAATAGCTAATTCTGTGAGATTCCAAGAACACAGGATGATATGTTACTATCCTTTGTGCATATCCTTTGTGCAAGCACTTCCAAGAGTTCATGAACAGTGAGCCTGGTGAAATTTGGGGAGCGCATCGTCAGTAGTGTACCTTTGGTTCCTAGGGTGTTTCGGCCTTTCACACTATACACCCTCCCCAAAGGCAGCCGGCGACAGGGTGATCAATCCTACGCTTGCGTCCCATTCCCAATTAGTCATAGGAGTTGCCTTGTTGTTGATAGCCAACATCCCATGGGACTATGCATGGCAGGGGCGTCCTCCTCCCTGAGTCAAGCATTGTTGACCGCATACCTCCTGGCCCTCTAACTTCAGGGCCCAGCTGGGGTCTTTCCTCTTCATCCAGAGCCATTGACTGCTGCCTTCTGCCGCCTCCGATACAGCTTTGATTGCCGAACGCTGGCTCTGGCCCTTAATTCCCAGGTCTCTAAGCAGTCTGGTTGTAGATGTTGCCACAAAACCTCTGCAGCCCACCTCCACTGGTCGGACTTCTGTGTTCCAGCCATGATGCCGTGCTTCGGCAGCTAGATCGACATAGCGCAGATGTTTTAGCTCATAAGCCTCATCTACTGAGTCCTCCCAGGGTACTGTGAGCTCAATGATGAAGACCTTCTTGAGCGAACGGGACCAGAGCACCATGTTAGGTCTTAGGGTGGTGGTTGTGATCTCCGGAGGAAACACAAGTTGCCGGCCAATGTCAGCTAGCATTTTCCAGTCGCTGGTCTCGCTCTAATGGTGTAGAGCCGCTCTTCTATGGTTTAGCCCCTTCGCGGACAAAGGTCGTCCGTAAGGGGTGTGATGCTGCTGGGGGTGGTAGAGAGTTGGTGGCAGCTCGCTTGTCCTCCAGGGCGGACGCAAGGTTTTTAAGGACTTGGTTGTGACGCCAACTGTAGCGTCCTTGGGTGAGGCTTGTTTTACACCCTGTGAGAATGTGCCTGAGGTTGGCTGGCATTGAACAGAGGGCACAGTCCGGATCTTCACCATACCATTGGTGAAGATTAACTGGTGTTGGAAGGACGCCATATGTTGCTCTGATGGAAAAGCTCAACCGCCTCGCTTCCATGGCCCACAGATCCTTCCAGCTGATCTTCCTCTTCTCCACACTGTCCCATCGAGTCCACTTTCCCTGTTTGGCAAGAGAGACTGCCTTGGCCCACCTTGCAGCCTCCTCCTTATGGCGTACCTCCTGCACTACCATCTTCCGCCGCTCTGATGCAGTGGCCTTACTCCAAGCAGCACGGCTAGTTAGCCCAAGGCCTCCTCTCCCTTGCTGAACATGACCCACAATGTCAGCATGTCTGAGGGCTGCTGTTGCCTCCTGGACTGCTTTTCCTGGCCTCCATTTGCGCCCAGTTGCCAAGGTCGGCGCATTGTTGCTCACCACTGGGTCTCGAGATTCATTCAGTGTCATCTGGAGCCTGGTTTTTGCACACTTGAATTCCTCTGTTAGACTGGTGAGGGACAGCTTGAGGACACCATCTCCATAGAGGCCTATGGTGGTAAGGCATCGTGGAACTCCGAGCCACTTTTTTAAGTAGCCTGTGACTCCTCTTTCCATCTTCTCCACTGTTGAGATTGGAACCTCATGCACTGCTAGGGGCCACAACACCTGGGGTAGGAGACCAAACTGCAGACACCAGGCCTTTAACTTTCCAGGTAGCTGGGTGTTGTCGATGGACTGTAGGCTACTACTGATGTCTTTACGCAGCTGTTGCACCTGGTCTTTGTCCTTCAGGCTTGCATCATACCACCTTCCAAGGCTTTTACCGGCTGCTCAGATACTGTTGGGATTTGGTCATCTCCGATGAAGAACTTCAGCTCAGAGAGTACTCCCTTCACAATCGAGATGCTGCGTGACTTGGATGGTTTAATCTTCATACGGGCCCAGCTGATGTTCTCCTCGAGTTTTCTGAGCAGTCTCCTGGTGCATGGGACAGTGGTGGTCAATGTTGTAATATCATCCATTTAGGCTCTGAGTGGAGGGAGGCGGAAACCAGAGTCGACTCGCTGTCCACCAGCAACCCATTTTGAGGATCTGATGATAACCTCCATTGCCATTATGAATGCCAACGGAGAAATGGTACATCCCGCCATTATACCTGCAGTCAGCCTACTGCCATGAGGTGGTGAACTCTGAGGTGGTGAAGCAGAACTGCAGATCCTGGAAGTACGACTTCACCAGGGTTGTGATGGTGTCCGGTATGTGGAAAAATCTGAAGGCAGACCACAGGACTTCATGGGGCACAGATCCAAATGCATTGGCGAGGTCGAGGAAGACTACATGGAGGTCCCTTTTCTCCACCTTGGCCATTTGGATCTGATACCAGATCATGCTGGAATGTTCAAAGCAGCCAGAGAACCCTGATATTCCTGCCTTCTGTACAGATGTATCGACGTACGCATTCCTTTGCAGGTACTCGGCCATCCTCTGGGCAATGACCCTAAAGAAGATTTTACCCTCGACATTCAGTAAGGAGATTGGGCGGAATTGGCTGATGTTCACTGCATCCTTCTTAGGGATCAGGACCCCGCCTGCCCTACGCCACACTTTGGGTATTATCTTCTTTTGCCAAGCTGTTCTCATAAGCCTCCAGAGGAACCTCAGGATGTCTGGTGCGTTCTTATACACTTTGTACGGGACTCCATTTGGCCCCGGGGCTGATGCTGTTCTTGCCCGTCGAACTGTGTTTTCCACCTCTTTCCATGTCGGAGGGCTGGTCTCAATATGATGTTCCAGATGTTCATGTCGCTTTGAGTCAAAGTTTGTTGTTCTCAGGTGCTCCTCTAGGTCTTTCTTTGTTGTTTTTAGAGCTCCACTTTTAAGGAACTTGAAGGGATCTTTATAGAATCGAGTTTAGGTTGTTCTTTCTTCCTTCTGCGTTTCCGTAGGTTCTCTGCTCTACGGAGGGATGCCATCCGGGTTTTGATGTCAGCCTGAAGTGCCTCATTGCCCTCCTTTTCCACTTCCGAGGCCTTCTTCCACTGTTTCTTAAGCTGTCTCCTTTCTTGAACGAGGCGCTTGATTTCTTGTTGCCTCCTGGAAACTGGTGGGGTAGGAACCTTTCTCCCACCTTTTGCCTCTTGCACTCCAAAACTTTCTGCCGCGTACTCATAGATGATGTCCCCCATCCTCTCCAACTTCTTCTCCACTGTGCCTCAAAGTTTCTCAAGGGTCAAGGTAAGGTCAGTATTCACTGTTTCCCACAACTTCTTGTCACTGGCGCCAGGCCACTTCACATACGGTCTGTGCCCTGGTAGTCTCCTCTCGACTGCAGGTCTGGGAGGCTGGGTGAGTTCCACTCCTGTTGTTGGTTCCACCTCAGTTGTTACTTCGGTGCTTGAGTTTACGTCCTCCATGACAGTGGTACTGATGCACTGCAAACTATGGTTTGCGTCCAGTTGCTGTGCTTCATTCGACTGATTTGATCGCTTTCGCAAGTGTTTCAGCCTAGCTCAGTGCTTTCTCTGGTGGTGGGGCAGCCAGCGGAAAATATGGAGCGTAGGGGTTGGTATTGTTCTGTAGTTGCGCTGTGATTGGGTAATGTTCTCTTGTTGCGCCGTGATTGGGTCAGTGTTCTGTCACCAAATAAAATTTGTATTTGTCACATGCGCCGAATACTACGGGGTAGACCTTACCGTGGAATGCTTACATAAAAGTGGTGGGAAAAGTACTACATTTTCATACTCAAATTAAAGATAGTGTAATGACCCTGGGTTTATTAGCGCGGAAATCGGCTCTGCTGCACGAGCATTCTTTTGCCGATAGCGCGCCGGACCTCGGGCTCGAAAGTCGAGGGTTCGAGACCTGCTCCCTGCTATTACATACATCGACTGTGCCGCAAAAGCATGCTCGTGCGGCAGAGTTGATTTCCGCGCTTATAAACCCAGGGTCGTTACACAACCTTAAGTTAATAGAAAATGACTCAAGTAAAAGTGAAGTCACCTAGTAAAATACTACTTGAGTAAAAATCCCAAACTATTTTTCCTTTACAATATACTTAAGTATCAAAAGTCAATGGAATTGCTAAAATGTACTTAAGTATCAAAAGTATAAGCCATTTCAAATTCCTTATATTAAGCAAACTAGATGGGACAATTACATGTATTTTTTATGGATAGCCAGGGGCACACTCAGACAAAATTTAAAAACTAAGCATTTGTGTTTAGTGAGTCCGCCAGATCAGAGGCAGTAGGGATGACCAGGGAAGTTCTCCTGATAAGTGAATTGGACTATTTTCCTGTCAAAATGTAACGAGTACTTTTGGGTGTCAGGGAAAATGTATGGAGTAAAAAGTACATTATATTCTTTAGGAATGTAGTGAAGTGAAAGTAAAAGTTGGACAAATTATAAATTGTAAAGTAAAGTACAGACACCCACAGAAACTACTTAAGTAGTACTTTAAAGTATTTTTACTTTGGTACTTTACACCACTGTCTGTCACTCATGGGGAAACAACTTCACCACCAAATCTAAGCTTGAAAATTCAAGCTCCTTGGGTGCTGCCATAGAGTTACAGTGCTCATCTAAGAAGGTTCAAGGTCATTGGCCACAGATACAATTATGTCAAATCACATTATATCTACAGTAGCTTTGATTGGACTTACCATGTCAACATCATACTTTCAAAATCTTAGCTAGCAAGCTAGCAGTCATCATGAATCAAGTCGACAATCTACTGGGAAATGCTTTTTAATCCTTGTCATATGAAGAGAAATTGTAGATTAAATATATCGGCCATTGGATAGAAAAAAATCCAAATTCAACAATGAGTGGTTTGGAAGGAAATAGTGGCTAACTGCAAGCATTGCAAAGCAATCACTAGCCTGTTATTCAGTGGTGTGGCTGTGTGGTCCCAAGTCTGGGGTTAAGGGTCTCTTTCCAAGCTTAAAATGATAAACATTCAACAATCCATCATGCTTTCTGCCGCGCTCAAAACAACTGTTAACTCCGAACCGGGAAATCTGACTTCTGTGAGTTTTTAAAATGTTAAAATGTATTTTTTATTTCACCTTTTATTTAACCAGGTAGGCTAGTTGAGAACAAGTTCTCATTTACAACTGCGACCTGGCCAAGATAAAGCAAAGCAGTGCGACACAAACAACACAGAGTTGCACATGGAACAAACAAAACATACAGTCAATAATACAGTAGAACAAAAGAAAACAAAAAGTCTTCATACAGTGAGTGCAAATGAGGTAAGTTAAGGAAATAAATAGGCCATGGTGGCGAAGTAATTACAATATAGCAATTAAACACTGGAATGGTAGATCGGCAGAAGATGAATGTGCGAGAAGAGATACTGTGGTGCAAAGGAGCAAAATAAATAAATAAATACCAGTATGGGGATGAGGTAGGTAGGTAGATGGGCTATGTAAACCCGTACCAGTAAACCCGTGATAGAGCGTCAGCAACCACATTCGCCGAGCCCTTCACATAAGCTATCTGTACATTATATCTTTGCACAATCAGAGCCCACCGCATAAGGCGGCGGTTCTGGTTGTACATTTGTTTCAAGAACACCAACGGATTATGGTCTGTGAAGACCACTACAGGCAAGGCACTGGAGCCCACATATACCTCAAAGAACTGTAAGGCAAGCAATAAAGCCAGCGTCTCTTGTTCGATTGTAGAGTACCTTGACTGACACGAGTTGAACTTACGGTAGAAGAAACTGACGGGCCGATCCACTCCGTCTTCATCTTCCTGTAAGAGAACCGCACCCACCCCCATAATACTAGCATCTACCTCCAACTTAAAAGGTTTGTCAAAGTTGGGGGCGGCAAGCACTGGGGCACTACAAAGTAATGCTTTAGCGGACTCAAAAGCGTAGTTACAGTCCTTGGACCACTTGAATGGTACCTTGGGACTAAGCAGAGATGAAAGGGGAGCAACTACCGTCGAGAAATTCTTACAGAATGTACGATAGTACCCTACCATCTCTAGGAATCTGCGCAACTGGCTGTGAGTAGTGGGAGCAGGAAAAGCAACAATTGCTTCCACTTTGCCAGTTACTGGGCGCACAAAAATTAAAGCAGGAAGCACCAGTGACTCTGTCTTTAAAAAAGTGGTCAGACAAAGCAGATGCTAAACTACAGGGCTGTTTTGCCTATTGCATTGAGGAGTGCACCACATCAGTCACTGGCTTCATCAATAAGTGCATCGATGATGTCGATGATGTCATCCCCTCAGTGACCGTATGTACATACCCCAACCTGAAGCCATGGATTACAAGCCGCTTTCAAGGAGTGGGACTCTAACCCAGAAGCTTATAAGAAATCCCTCTATGCCCTCTGACGAACCATCAAACAGGCAAAGCATCAATAAAGGACTAAGATCGAATCGTTATACTCCGGCTCTGACGCTCGTCGGATGTGGCAGGGCTTGCAAACCATTAGACTGCAAAGGGAAGCACAGCCGAGAGCTGCCTAGTGACACGAGCCTACCAGACAAGCTAAATTACTTCTATGCTCGCTTCGAGGCAAGTAAAACTGAAACATGCATGAGAGCATCAGCTGTTCTGGACGACTGTTTGATGACGCTCTCCGTAGCCGATGTGAGTAAGACCTTTAAACAGGTAAACATTCACAAGGCCGCAGGGCCAGACGGATAAACAGGACGTGTACTGCAAGCATGCCCTGAAAAACTGGCAAGTGTCTTCAATGACATTTTGAAACTCTCCCTGTTTGAAAGTCTGTAATAGAGTCTGTAATACCAACATGTTTCAAGCAGACTACCATAGTCCCTCTTTCCAAGAACACTAAGGTATCCTGCCTCAATGACTACCGACCCATAGCACTCACGTCTGTAGCCATGAAGTGCTTTGAAAGGCTGGTCATGGCTCACATCAACACCATTATCCCAGAAACCCTAGACCCACTCCAATTTGCATACCACCCCAACAGATCCACAGATGATGCAATCTCCATTGCACTCCACGCTGCCCTTTCTCACCTGGACAAAATGAACACCTATGTGAGAATGCTATTCATTGACTACAGCTCAGCGTTCAACACCATACTGCCCTCAAAGCTCATCATAAGCTAAGGACCCTGTGACTAAACACCTCCCTCTGCAACTGGATCCTGGACTTCCTGACAGGCCACCCCCAGGTGGTCAGGGTAGGTAGCAACACATCTGCCACGCTGATCCTCAACACAGGGTCCCCTCATGGCTGCGTGCTCAGTCTCCTCCTGTACTCCATGTTCACTCATGACTGCACGCCCAGGCACGACTCCAACACCATCATTAAGTTTGCCGATGACACAACAGTGGTAGGCCTGATCACCGACAACGTTGAGACAGGCTATAGGGAGGAGGTCAGAGACCTGGCTGTGTGGTGCCAGGACAACAACCTCTTCCTCAACGTGATCAAGACAAAGGAGATGATTGTGGACTACAGGAAAAGGAGGACCAAGCACGTCCTCATTCTCATCGATGGGGCTGTAGTAGAACAGGTTGAGAGCTTCAAGTTCCTTGGTGTCCACATCACTAATTTTTTTTCCATCTACGTAACATTGCAAAAATCAGAAACTTTCTGTCCAAAAATGATGCAGAAAAATTAATCCATGCTTTTGTCACTTCTAGGTTAGACTACTGCAATGCTCTATTTTCCGGCTACCCGGATAAAGCACTAAATAAACTTCAGTTAGTGCTAAATACGGCTGCTAGAATCCTGACTAGAACCAAAAAATTTGATCATATTACTCCAGTGCTAGCCTCTCTACACTGGCTTCCTGTCAAAGCAAGGGCTGATTTCAAGGTTTTACTGCTAACCTACAAAGCATTACATGGGCTTGCTCCTACCTATCTCTCTGATTTGGTCCTGCCGTACATACCTACACGTACGCTACGGTCACAAGACGCAGGCCTCCTAATTGTCCCTAGAATTTCTAAGCAAACAGCTGGAGGCAGGGCTTTCTCCTACAGAGCTCCATTTTTATGGAACGGTCTGCCTACCCATGTCAGAGACGCAAACTCGGTCTCAACCTTTAAGTCTTTACTGAAGACTCATCTCTTCAGTGGGTCATATGATTGAGTGTAGTCTGGCCCAGGAGTGGGAGGGTGAACGGAAAGGCTCTGGAGCAACGAACCGCCCTTGCTGTCTCTGCCTGGCCGGTTCCCCTCTTTCCACTGGGATTCTCTGCCTCTAACCCTATTACAGGGGCTGAGTCACTGGCTTTCTGGGGCTCTCTCATGCCGTCCCTGGAGGGGGTGCGTCACCTGAGTGGGTTGATTCACTGTTGTGGTCATCCTGTCTGGGTTGGCGCCCCCCACCCCCTTGGGTTGTGCCGTGGCAGAGATCTTTGTGGGCTATACTCGGCCTTGTCTCAGGATGGTAAATTGGTGGTTGAAGATATCCCTCTAGTGGTGTGGGGGCTGTGCTTTGGCAAAGTGGGTGGGGTTATATCCTTCCTGTTTGGCCCTGTCCGGGGGTGTCCTCGGATGGGGCCACAGTGTCTCCTGACCCCTCCTGTCTCAGCCTCCAGTATTTATGCTGCAGTAGTTTGTGTCGGGGAGCTGGGGTCAGTTTGTTATATCTGGAGTACTTCTCCTGTCCTATTCGGTGTCCTGTGTGCGTTCTCTAATTCTCTCCTTCTCTCTTTCATTCTCTCTCTCGGAGGACCTGAGCCCTAGGACCATGCCCCAGGACTACCTGACATGATGACTCCTTGCTGTCCCCAGTCCACCTGGCCATGCTGCTGTTCCAGTTTCAACTGACCTGAGCCCTAGGACCATGCCCCAGGACTACCTGACATGATGACTCCTTGCTGTCCCCAGTCCACCTGGCCATGCTGCTGCTCCAGTTTCAACTTCCATCTGACTGTGCTGCTGCTCCAGTTTCAACTGTTCTGCCTTATTATTATTCGACCATGCTGGTCATTTATGAACATTTGAACATCTTGGCCATGTTCTGTTATAATCTCCACCCGGCACAGCCAGAAGAGGACTGGCCACCCCACATAGCCTGGTTCCTCTCTAGGTTTCTTCCTAGGTTTTGGCCTTTCTAGGGAGTTTTTCCTAGCCACCGTGCTTCTACACCTGCATTGCTTGCTGTTTGGGGTTTTAGGCTGGGTTTCTGTACAGCACTTTGAGATATCAGCTGATGTACGAAGGGCTATATATATAAATAAATTTGATTTGATTTGATTTAACAATCTAACATGGTCCAAGCACACCAAGACAGTCGTGAAGAGTTCACAACAAAACCCATTCCCCCTCAGGAGACTGAAAAGATTTGGCATGGGTCCTCAGATCCTCAAAAGGTTCTACAGTTGTCAAAGACTCCAGCCACCCTACTCACAGACTGTTCTCTCTGCTACCGCAAGGCAAGCGGCACTGGAGCACCAAGTCTAGGTCCAAGAGGCTTCTAAACAGCTTCTACCCCCAAGCCATAAGACTCCTGAATATCTAAATGGCTACCCAGACTATTTGAATTCCCCCCTTTAACACTGCTGCTACTCTGTTATTATCTACGCACAGTCACTCTAATAACTCAACCTAAATGTACATATTACCTCAACTAACCGGTGCCCTGCACAATGACTCTTTACCGTTACCCAAGGTATTTTATTGTAATTATATATATGTTTTTATACTGCATTGTTGGTTATGCCTTGTAAGTAAGCATTTCACTTTAAGGCACATGTGACAAATAACATTTGATTTGATGTTGTGTAGTAAGCTGTTATCAGCCCATGTGCCTCACCCTAATAATTTGGTATATTTTCCCCTCTTAATTTCACCTACTGTTCTGACTTGGTGGTGCACATGTAGCCTATAACCTGTTTTAGAGAAATGTAATCATTGAATATTGCTTTCATTTTCTGCTTACTGTATATGCCCCCTTTATTCATCCTACGGTTCTGACCTGGTTTACAGGGAGAACACTGTAAGAACAGCCCATGTTCTGAATTCTTTCGCTGTACATTTCAAAAGTGCTGAACAAATAGGTATATTGACCACGTCCGTCCTAGCTCGCTTATTCATGTCTTAATCGAAATTACAGATTGCCTCTTATCCTCTTGTCATCCCCTTACGCCATAGTTTGTACATCTCAATTGTCAGTGGAAACCACATTTGTTTAAGCAAGTCAGCCATATAAGCTATGTTTTTTCAAAGGAAGTAAACGAGGCTGAATGAACTGTTTCTCTGCCAGACAAGGCTCTGATGATAGCCAGGTGTAGCAGTGGTCAGGTGTTGGAACTACTGTTGGGCCTCTGCTGTTGGGACAGCTTTATGTAGGCTTTAACAGTTTGTGGGCACCGTTTGAGTGCAATTAATGTATTGTTCAGTGAATGCCACTGCTCTTGGCATTCTCTCAACCAGCTTCCTGAGGTCGTCACCTGGAATGCATTTCAATTAACAGGTGTGCCTTCTTCAAAGTTAATTTGTGGAATTTCTTTCCTTAATGCGTTTGTGCCAATCAGTTGTGTTGTGAAAAGGTAGGGGTGGTATACAGAAGATAGCCCTATTTGGTAAAAGACCATGTCCATATTATTGCAAGAACAGCTCAAATAAGAAAAGAGAAATGACAGTCCATCATTACTTTAAGACATGAAGGTCAGTCAATCCAGAACATTTCAAGAACTTTGAAAGTTTCTTCAAGTGCAGTCGCAAAAACAATCAAACGCTATAATGAAACTGGCTCTCATGAGGACCGCCACAGGAAAGGAAGACCTAGAGTTACCTGCACCAGATGGCAGCCCAAATAAATGCTTCCCAGAGTTAAAGTAACAGACACATCTCAACATCAACTGTTCAGAGGAGACTGCGTGAATCAGGCCTTCATGGTCGAATTGCTACAAAGAAAACACTACTGAAGGACATAAATAAGAAGAGACTTGCTTGAGCCAAGAAACACACAACACTATCTCACATTCAATTCGTGCATATAAAGTACCAGTCAAAAATTTGGACACACCTATTCAGTCAAGGATTTTGCTTTATTTTTCTTTATTTTCTACACTGTAGAATAATAGTAAAGGCATCACAAATATGAAATAACACATGGAATCATGTAGTAACCAAAAAAGGGTTAAACAAATTAAAATATATATTATTCAAAGTAGCTACCGTTTGCCTTGACAGCTTTGCACACTCTTGGCATTGCCTCAACCCGCTTCATTAGGAATGTTTTTCTAATGGTCTTGAAGGAGGTCCCACGAATGCTGAGCACTTGTTGGCTGATTTTCCTTCACTCTGCGGTCTAACTCATCCCAAACCATCTCAATTGGGTTGAGGTCGGGTGATTTTGGAGGCCATGTCATCTGATGCAGCACTCCATCATTCTCCTTCTTGGTCAAATAGCCCTTACACAGCCTGGGGGTGTGTTGGGTCATTGTCCTGTTGAAAAACAAATGATAGTCCCACTAAGCGCAAATCAGATGGGATGGCGTATCGCTGCAGAATGCTGTGGTACCCATGCTGGTTAAGTGTGCCTTGAATTCTAAATAAATCACTGACAGTGTCACCAGCAAAGCATTCCCACACCATCAGACCTCCTCCTCCATGCTTCACGGTGGGAACCACACATGCAGAGATCATCCGTTCACCTACTCTGCGTCTCACAAAGAGACAGTGGTTGGAACCAAACATCTCAAATTTGGACTCATCAGACAGATTTGCACCGGTCTAATGTCCATTGCTTGTGTTTCTTGTCCCAAGCAAGTCTCAAATCAAATTGTTCTGGTCACATACACATGGTTAGCAGATGTCATTGCGAGTGTTGCGAAATGCTTGTGCTTCTAGTTCCGACAGTGCAGCATTATTTTACAAGTAATCTAACAATCCCACAACAACTACCTAATATTCACAAATCTAAGAAAAGGAATGGAATAAGAATATATAAATATATGGATGAGCAATGACAGAGCGGCATAGGCAAGATGCAATAGATGGTATATAATACAGTATATACATATGAGATGAATAATGCAAGATATGTAAACATTATTAAAGTGGCATTATTAAAGTGAAGTCTCATCTTATTATGGGTGTCCTTTAGTAGTGGTTTCTTTGCAGCAATTCGACCATGAAGGAAAAACAGCCAACAAGTGCTCAGCATATGTGGGAACTCCTTCAAGACTGTTGGAAAAGCATTCCTGGTGAAGCTGTTTGAGAGAATGTCAAGAGTGTGCAAAGCTGTCATCAAAGCAAAGGGTGGCTGCTTTGAAGAATCTCAAATATAAAATATATTTTGTTTTATTTAACTTTTTTCGGTTACTACATGATTCCATGTGTGTTATTTCATATTTTTGACGTCTTCACTATGATTCTACAATGTCAAAAATAGTAAAAATAAAGAACAACCCTGGAATGAGGAGGTGTCCAAACTTTTGACTGGTACTGTATGTATATTAAGTATTTTATTTGTTGTGTTGTGTCCTGTTTGGACCACAGGAAGAGTAGCCTCGGCAGCAGCTAATTGGGGATCCTAAAAAATACTACTACTACCTAACGAATTTGGCAATTTCCGTCAATCTGTGAGGACGCGTATACACGTCACCAGGATTCCTATAGACGCACATGATCATTTGATTTAACTCACTCCGCATGCCAGGAGGGCAGAGGTGTATGTATGACCAATGGAGTGACACCTAAAGAGAAATCTCAGCCTAGCCCAAAGAGACAGGCAACCAAAACCGAGCACAATTAGGCTGATATGAAATGGGGTACACCTGTCAATTGGCTGTGGACAGGTATAGCCACGACGCTCACCATAGTGACGCCTACTGGAATCAAGTGTGTGACCATTGGAAATGAGACAGGCAATAAGACAGGTGTTTTAAAAATGCTTCTTTAATGTAAATTTTAATTTAAAAACATGCATATGCAACATTCTGTTTCACAAAACAGTATTCGATTCAACTGCAAACGGAAATCAAAAACTCTCAAAGTAATATACAGTATATTTCATAAATATATTGAATTTAATACTGCTAAAAATTCTAATTAAATCCCACAGAGCAGATGACAGACGATGATTCCACATTTGCTCCAGATTTCCTTTTCCTATTTTCTCAGTGACAATTTGGTTTATCGTGTTCACAATCCAGCCTAACTCTAGACTGAAGGTGAAGGTACAGAACGATCAGAGGAAACACTAAGGCAGTGGGATCATCTGATGGGATGTTGGCTTGTGCTGTCTGAGATTCATTACTATTAATATATTTAGGTCCTGACAGCTGAGGCTATGATCATCACCATGAAGTGTTATCAAGAGTACAAATTCTATTACACCTGATTCAAGGCAAAATATTGCCAAAACATTCCTTAACCTGAACTTTTGTTTCAGGTATGTTTCATAAACTAATCTATGTGAATTATGTATTCATGATTGCACAACAACATGCATTGTCCTGAATAATCTGACCACAGGATGGCGCTGCTACACAGAGATTTACAGACTGTTTGGCAAAAGCTCCTTGTTTGTCTGGTCCATATGGGTTGGTCATATAATTTAACTCTTCAGATAACATGGCATATTACACCCAAACCCTGTTCTTCTTATGTTATCATTCTTCATTTGATGTGTGTGCATTTGTCTGTTCCATTAAACAAATACAATATTTGAATGTTAAGATGTTCAGAGTTGATCCGTTAGGTGTAATGAATAGCGACATAAACAAAGCTAGCTACATCAAATCAAACTTTATTTGCCACATGTGCCGAATACAACAAGTGTAGACTTTACCGTGAAATGCTGACTGACAAGCCCTTAAACAACAGTGCAGTTCAAGAAGAAGAAAATATTTACCAAGTAGACTAAAATAAAAAGTAACACATTAAGAATAACGAGGCTATATACAGGGGGCACCGGTACCGAGTCAGTGTGTGGGGGTACAGGCTAGTTGAGGTAATCTGTACATGTCGGTGGGGGTGAAGTGACTCTGCACAGGTAACAAACAAACAGTGAGTAGCAGCAGTGTACAAGATAAAGATGGTAATAATGTCTTCATGCGGATATTGAGTTTTATTTTATCTTTATTTAACTAGGCAAGTCAGTTAAGAACAAATTGTTATTTTCAATGACGGCCTAGGAACAGTGGGTTAACTGCCTGTTCGGGGGCAGAATGACAGATTTGTACCTTGTCAGCTCAGGGATTTGAACATACAACCTTCCGGTTCCTAGTCCAACACTCTAACCACCAGGCTACCCTGCCGCCCCGTGATGACATCTTATAAAGTAAGGAGAGAAACTGTCCTATAGCTACTGCTGTGTGACTTCTTTATTATTAGAACAATGTCAGTATCTCTTCCTCTGCAGTGTCTGGGGAGGAGAGGCAGCTACTGTGGATAAGGAGAGAGACTGGGACCTTGCAGAACTGGGTTGATGGGCTTCCTGAAGTCAAACCCTGATCAGATAACCAATTGGTCTAGGGTCAGCATGGGACGTTAATAGGTGACGTAAGGATTGGGTGGGTTGCCTCAGTAGCCATGTTGCTATGGTTACTACCAGTAAAACGGTTGAAACTAGCTAGTAAGCTAACTGACAAATTTCAATTTCATAAATACTGGAGGCTCCTGTCTCAGCCTCCAGTATTTATGCTGAAATAGTTTGTGTCGAGGGGTTAGGGTCAGTCTTATATCTGGAGTACTTCTCCTGTCTTATCTGGTGTCCGTATGCTCCCTCTAATTCTCTCTTCTCTCGGAGGACCTGAGCCCTAGGACCATGCCTCAGGACTACCTGGCCTGATGACTCCTTGCTGTCCCCAGTCCACCTGGTCGTGCTGCTGCTCGAGTTTCAACTGTTCTGCCTGTGGCTATGGAAACCTGACCTGTACACTGGATGTGCTACCTGTCCCAGACCTGCTGTTTCGACTCTCTCTGCTGCACCTGCTGTCTCTTAACTCTGAATGATCGGCTATGAAAATCCAACTGACATTTATTCCTGAGGTGCCTGACCTGTTGCACCAGTTTTTCCTTGCCACCGTGCTTCTACATCTGCATTGCTTGCTGTTTGGGGTTTTAGGCTGGGTTTCTGTATTGCACTTTGTGACATCTGCTGATGTAAAAAGGGCTTTATAAATACATTTGATTGATTGATTGACTGCTAAACAGGAAGTTGTTGTTGTCCTTATAGGATCTCGTCCTCTGACTCCTGCTGTCTCTCTCTGGGTTTCAGCAGTCCCATCTCCATTGGGGGGGTTCTCTTCAATCTGGATCGTACCACACTGCAGAGTGGATAGGGGGTGAGGCATGATGAGCGTACTGTAGAATTAGATTTACCAGATTACAAACTCAATGGAGAATCTCTTTATTGAACGTGCTTTTTAGTCCATAACTAGGCTTAAAGGTCCTGAACAGTCTGATTCCCATGTAAAATAGCCTTTTGACTAAAATATCACCCATATCAAAATGCTCAAAAGCACTTTCTCTCTTACGGCTAACTTACTAGGAAATTTGAAAAGACAGAATGAGTGGGCAGTGAGCTTACTGTATATTCATGAGCTCACATTGACGGACAGCTTTTTGAAATTTGGATGCAGGGAGCAGTGTTGCAGTCAAATCATCTCAAGAAAATGTGGTGAAACACAAAGGAACTCAAACAACATTCAAATTGCATCAATTATATACAGTTGAAGTTGGATGTTTACACACACCTTAGCCAAATACATTTGAACTAATTTTTTCATAATTTCTGACATTTAATCCTAGTAAAAAATCCCTGTCTTAGGTCAGTTAGGATCACCACTTTATTGTAACAATGTGAAGCGTCAGAATAATAGTAGAGAGAATGATATATTTCAGCTTTTATTTATTTCATCACATTCCCAGTGGGTCAGAAGTTCACCTACACTTAATTAGTATTTGATAGCATTGCCTTTAAATGGTTTAACTTGGGTCAAACGTGTTGGGTAGCCTTCCACAAGCTTCCCACAATAAGTTGAGTGAATTTTGGCCCATTCCTCCTGACAGAGCTGGTGTAACTGAGTCAGGTTTGTAGGCCTCCTTGCTCGTACATGCTTTTTCAGCTCTGCCCTTGACTTTGTTGTCCTTAAGCCATTTTGCTACAACTTTGGAAGACCCATTTGCGACCTAGCTTTAACTTCCTGACTGACGTCTTGTGATTTTGTTTCAATATATCCACCTAATTTTCCTGCCTAATGATGCCATCTATTTTGTGAAGTGCACCAGTCCCTCCTGCAGCAAAGCACCCCCACAACATGATGCTGCCAGTCCCGTGCTTCACGGTTGGGATGGTGTTCTTCGGCTTGCAAGCCTCCCCCTTTTTCCTCAAAACATAACGATGGTCATTATGGCCAAACAGTTCTATATTTGTTTCATTAGACGAGAGGACATTTCTCCAAAAATTACAATTTTTGTCCCCATGTGCAGTTGCAAACCTTAGTCTGGCTCTTATGGTGGTTTTGGAGCAGTGGCTTCTTCCTTGCTGAGTGGCCGTTCAAGTACTCGTTTTACTGTGGATATACAGTGGGGAGAACAAGTATTTGATAACCTGCCGATTTTGCAGGTTTCCTACTTACAAAGCACGTAACGTTTAATCATAGGTACACTAACTGTGAGAGACGCAATCTAAAACAAAAATCCAGAAAATCACATAGTATGATTTTTAAGTAATTAATTTGCATTTTATTGCATGACATAAGTATTTGATCACCTACCAACCAGTAAGAATTCCGGCTCTCACAGACCTGTTAGAATTTATTTAAGAAGCCCTCCTGTTCTCCACTCATTACCTGTATTAACTGCACCTGTTTGAACTCGTTACCTGTATAAAAGACACCTGTCCACACACTCAATCAAACAGACTCCAACCTATCCACAATGGCCAAGACCAGAGAGCTGTGTAAGGACATCAGGGATACAATTGTAGACCTGCACAAGGTTGGGATGGGCTACAGGACAATAGGCAAGCAGCTTGGTGAGAAGGCAACAACTGTTGGCGCAATTATTAGAAATTGGAAGAAGTTCAAGATGACGGTCAATCACCCTCGGTCTGGGGCTCCATGCAAGATCTCACCTTGTGGGGCATCAATGATCATGAGGAAGGTAAGGGATCAGCCCAGAACTACACGGCAGGACCTGGTCAATGACCTGAAGAGAGCTGGGACCACAGTCTCAAAGAAAACCATTAGTAACTCACTACTCCGTCATGGATTAAAATCCTGCAGCGCACGCAAGGTCCCCCTGCTCAAGCCAGCGCATGTCCAGGCCCGTCTGAAGTTTGCCAATGACCATCTGGATGATCCAGAGGAGGAATGGGAGAAGGTCATGTGGTCTGATGAGACAAAAATAGAGCTTTTTGGTCTAAACTCCACTCGCCGTGTTTGGAGGAAGAAGAAGGATGAGTACAACCCCAAGAACACCATCCCAACCGTGAAGCATGGAGGTGGAAACATCATTCTTTGGGGATGCTTTTCTGCAAAGGGGACAGGACGACTGCACCGTATTGAGGGGAGGATGGATGGGGCCATGTATCGCGAGATCTTGGCCAAAAACCTCCTTCTCTCAGTAAGAGCATTGAAGATGGGTCGTGGCTGGGTCTTCCAGCATGACAATGACTCGAAACACACAGCCAGGGCAACTAAGCAGTGGCTCCGTAAGAAGCATCTCAAGGTCCTGGAGTGGCCTAGCCAGTCTCCAGACCTGAACCCAGTAGAAAATCTTTGGAGGGAGCTGAAAGTCCGTATTGCCCAGCGACAGCCCCGAAACCTGAAGGATCTGGAGAAGGTCTGTATGGAGGAGTGAGCCAAAATCAATGCTGCAGTGTGTGCAACCTGGTCAAGAACTACAGGAAACTTATGATCTCTGTAATTGCAAACAAAGGTTTCTGTACCAAATATTAAGTTCTGCTTTTCTGATGTATCAAATACTTATGTCATGCAACAAAATGCAAATTAATTACTTAAAAATCATACAATGTGATTTTCTGGATTTTTTTATTTTTAGATTCTGTCTCTCACAGTTGAAGTGTACCTATGATAAAAATTACAGACCTCTACATGCTTTGTAAGTAGGAAAACCTGCAAAATCGGCAGTGTATCAAATACTTGTTCTCCCCACTGTAGATAATTTTGTACCTGTTTCCTCCAGCATCTTCACAAGGTCCTTTGCTGTTGTTCTGGGATTGATTTGCACTTTTCGCACCAAAGTATGTTCATTTCTAGGAGACAGAAAGCATCTCCTTCCTGAGTGGCATGACGGCTGCGTGGTCCCATGGTGTTTATACTTGTGTACTATTGTTTGTACAGATGAACATGGTACCTTCAGGAGTTTGTAAATTGCTCCCAAGGATGAACCAGACTGTTACGGTTTTCTAGGTGTGAAGGAGAGTCGGACCAAAATGCAGCGTGTAGATTACGATTCATGTTTAATGACAAACACACTAAACACAAACACTACAAAACAATAAACGTAACGAAAACCGAAACAGCCTATACTTGTGTAAACTAACACAGAACAAGGACATCAGGACACTAAGGACAATCACCCACGACAAACTCAAAGAATATGGCTGCCTAAATATGGTTCCCAATCAGAGACAACGATAAGCACCTGCCTCTGATTGAGAACCACTCCAGACAGCCATAGACTTTGCTAGATAACCCACTAAGCTACAATCCCAATACCACCACCAAAACCCCAAGGCAAACACACCACAATTACAAAAACCCCATGCCACACCCTGGCCTAACCAAATACATAAAGATAAACACAAAATACTTTGACCAGGGCGTGACAGAACCCCCCCCTAAGGTGCGGACTCCCGAACGCACCTCAAAACAATAGGGAGGGTCCGGGTGGGCGTCTGTCCATGGTGGCGGCTCCGGCGCGGGACGTGGACCCCACTCAGTTAATGTCTTAGTCCCCTCTCCTTTCGTCCCTGGATAGTCCACCCTTGCCGCCGACCATGGCCTAGTAGTCCTCACCCAGAACCCCACTGGACTGAGGAGCAGATCGGGACTGAAGGACAGCTCGGGACTGAAGGACAGCTCGGGACTGAGGCAGCTCGGGACTGAGGGGAAGCTCGGGAGTGAGAGAAAGCTCAGGAGTGAGAGGAAGCTCAGGAGTGAGAGGAAGCTCAGGAGTGAGAGGAAGCTCAGGAGTGAGAGGAAGCTCAGGCAGGTAGATAGATCTACCAGATCCTGGCTGGCTGGTGGTTTCAGCAGATCCTGGCTGACTGGCAGATCCTGGCTGACTGGCAGATCTGGAAGAGTCTGGTTGACTGGCAGATCTGGAAGAGTCTGGTTGACTGGCAGATCTGGAAGAGTCTGGTTGACTGGCAGATCTGGAAGAGTCTGGTTGACTGGCAGATCTGGAAGAGTCTGGCTGACTGGCAGATCTGGCGGCGCTGGGCAGCCTGGCGGCGCTGGGCAGCCTGGCGGCGCTGGGCAGACTGGCGACGCTAGGCAGACTGGCGGTGCTGGGCAGACTGGCGGCGCTGGGCAGACTGGCGGCGCTGGGCAGACTGGCGACGCTGGGCAGACTGGCGACGCTAGGCAGACTGGCGGTGCTGGGCAGACTGGCGGCGCTGGGCAGACTGGCGACGCTGGGCAGACTGGCGACGCTAGGCAGACTGGCGGTGCTGGGCAGACTGGCGATGCTGGGCAGACTGGCGGCGCTGGGCAGACTGGCGACGCTGGGCAGACTGACGACGCTGGGCAGACTGGCGGTGCTGGGCAGACTGGCGGTGCTGGGCAGACTGGCGATGCTGGGCAGACTGACGGCGCTGGGCAGACTGGCGGCACTAGCTGCTCCATATAGGCTGACAGCTCTGGCGGCTTCTTACAGACTGACAGCTCTGGCGGCTCCGTGCTGACTGGCAGCTCCTTGCAGACTGGCAGCTCCTTACAGACTGACAGCTCCTTGCAGACTGACAGCTCCTTGCAGACTGACAGCTCCTTGCAGACTGACAGCTCCATGCAGACTGGCTGCTCTATGCAGACTGACAGCTCTGGCTGCTTCATGCAGACTGACAGCTCTGGCTGCTCCATGTAGACTGGCTGCTTCATGCAGACTGGCAGCTCAGGCTGCTTCATGTAGACTGACAGCTCTGGCTGCTCCATGCAGACTGACAGCTCTGGCTGCTCCATGTAGACTGGCTGCTTCATGCAGACTGGCAGCTCGGGCTGCTTCATGTAGACTGACAGCTCTGGCTGCTCCATGCAGACTGACATCTCTGGCTACGCTGAACAGGCGGGAGACTCCAGCAGTGCTGTAGAGGAGAAAGGCTCTGACAGCGCTGGAGAGGAGGGAGACTCCGGCAGCGCAGGAGAGGAGGAAGGCTCTGACTGCGCTAAACAGGCGGGAGAATCCAGCAGCGCTGTAGAGGAGAAAGACTCTGGCAGCGCTGGACAGGCGGGAGACTCCGGCAGCGCAGGAGAGGAGAAAGGCTCTGGCAGCGCTGGAGAAGAGGGAGCCCCCGTAAAGATGGTCCGGAGAGACAGCCTAGTGCGGGGGGCTGCCACCGGAGGACTGGTGCGTGGAGGTGGTGACGGATGGACCGGGCCGTGCAGGCGCACTGGAGCTCTTGAGCACCGAGCCTGCCCAACCTTACCTGGTTGAATGCTCTCGGTTGCCCTGCCAGTGCGGCGAGGTGGAATAGCCCGCACTGGGCTATGCAGGCGAACCGGAGACACCGAGCGCAAGGCTGGTGCCATGTAAGCCGGCCCAAGGAGACGCACTGGGGACCAGATGCGTAGAGCTGGCTTCATGGCATTTGGCTCGACGCTCAATCTAGCCCGGCCGATACGCGGAGCTGGAATATACCGGACCGGGCTGTGCACCCGCACTGGAGACACCGTGCGCTCCACAGCATAACACGGTGCCTGCCCGGTCTCTCCAGCCCCCCGGTAAGCACAGGGAGTTTGCGCAGGTCTCCTACCTGGCATAGCCATACTCCCTGTAAGCCCCCCAAGAAATTTTTGGGGCTGACTCTCGGGCTTCCATCCGCTCTGCCGTGCTAGCTCCTCATAATGCCGCCTCTCTGCTTTTGCTGCCTCCAGCTCGGCTTTGGGGCGACAATAATCTCCAGGCTGATCCCAGGGTCCTTTACCGTCCAGTTCGTCCTCCCATGTCCATTTCTCCAGGTAGTGCAGCCTCTCCCACTGCAGCTGCTGCTCCTGCTGCTGCTGCCTCTGTTGCCTCTGTTCCTGCTGCTCCTTTGGGCGGCTACACTCCCCTGGTTTAGCCCAGGGTCCTCTCCCGTCGAGGATTTCCTCCCATGTCCAGAAATCCTTATTTAGCATCTCCTTTTTCGGCTTCTCCTGCCTGTTGACACGCCGCTTGGTCCGTTGGTGGTGGGTGATTCTGTTACGGTTTTCTAGGTGTGAAGGAGAGTCGGACCAAAATGCAGCGTGTAGATTACGATTCATGTTTAATGACAAACACACTAAACACAAACACTACAAAACAATGAACGTAACGAAAACCGAAACAGCCTATACTTGTGTAAACTAACACAGAACAAGGACATCAGGACACTAAGGACAATCACCCACGACAAACTCAAAGAATATGGCTGCCTAAATATGGTCCCCAATCAGAGACAACGATAAGCACCTGGCTCTGATGGAGAACCACTCCAGACAGCCATAGACTTTGCTAGATAACCCACTAAACTACAATCCCAATCCCAATACCACCACCAAAACCCCAAGACAAACACACCACAATTACAAAAACCCCATGCCACACCCTGGCCTGACCAAATACATAAAGATAAACACAAAATACTTTGACCAGGGCGTGACACAGACTAGGTCTACAATGTTTTTTCTGAGGTCTTGGCTGATTTCTTGGCTGATTTCTGAGGTCTTGGCTGATTTTCTTTTGATTTTCCCATGATGTCAAGCAAAGAGGCAATGAGTTTGAAGGTAGGCCTTGAAATACATCCACAGGTACACCTCCAATGTACTCAAATGATGTCAATTGGCCTATCAGAAGCTTCTAAAGCCATGACATAATTTTCTGAAATTTTCCAAGCTGTTTAAAGGCACAGTCAACTTAGTGTATGTAAACTTCTGACCCACTGGAATTGTGATACAGTGATGTAATCTGTCTAACACCAGACACAGATAAGAGGGGACAAATAAAAGTATCTTTGCCATAGATGAATAGGGTCGACTTTAATGATATTTTCTGACACCCTACAGTCAACATTTGGCACCAGTAGAGTAGCTATCTATCTATATAAACCACGCCCCTCTGCAAATACGCCTTCTCCGATGTTGGTTTCAAGGAGGTACTTATTTAAATTCGGTAAGAGAATATCATGTTACCATTGGTGTATTAAAATGAGAGGAGGGCCTCCCAGGTGGCGCAGTGGATAACGGTGCTGTACTGCAGCGTCAGCTGTGCCATCAGAGACTCTGGGTTTGTGCCCAGGCTCTGTCGTAACCGGCCGTGACCGGGAGGTCCGTGGGGCGACGCACAATTGGCCTAGCGTCGTCCGGGTTAGGGAGGTGTGACGGCCCTGAATTTTTCTGAACCGTCTCAGTGCTTCTCCTTCCAATAGGGTGCTTTCCCTTTAATTCCCAATTAAATAGCCAGCATCAGCTGCGCAAAAGTGGGGTTGTGATGGAGACGTGAATGAGGATGTGGTCAAAACTCAGTTCCAAAGCTTCTCTATTCTGTTTGTTTTGTTGCCGTTAAACGTGTGTTTTGTAGCCTAATAGCGTTTACCCAGGATCGGATCCACTCTTTGCGTCCGTGGACTACACCTCTCCGTTCTTCGTGGCCTTTCTCCGCTGGAGATCTATTGGCGGATTGGATTGTCTGACTGACCGACTGACTACAACCTTTTTGTATACGGTATTTCATTTGTTTTGATGTGATGTATAATGTGATGATTTATGTAGGTAGTTGTAGTTGAGGACTTAGTAAGAGTTGATATGCTTTAAAGTTCTGTGGTAAAATAATTGTTATATTGATTGTATGATTAATACTGGGTTTACGCTACACTTGAATGAACGGACAAACTTTGCGTGACTAAGGTCACGGGAGTTCCCTGAACTCCTTTACCGGGCTGGACTCTTTTTAGGCCCGAGGTACAGGACATTTCTGGAGGACCCAGAACTCATTGTGATATTATTATATGT
Source organism: Oncorhynchus tshawytscha (assembly GCF_018296145.1). Classification (NCBI taxonomy): domain Eukaryota; kingdom Metazoa; phylum Chordata; class Actinopteri; order Salmoniformes; family Salmonidae; genus Oncorhynchus; species Oncorhynchus tshawytscha. The sequence goes on from NC_056434.1 coordinate 684,151, forward strand.
GTGTGTAATCATTGATGTTGCTAATACAACCCACGCAAAAGAATATAGTTGTTTTTGAAGTTCTTTCCAATGTTTTAAGGGTTTATGAAAAGTTTATTTCCATCCTGACTTTTACATATGTCCTTTGTATTGGTGTAGACTTGACGGACCAAATGGGACTCCTTCTCTCCCAAACTAAAAGGAGAAACCAATGTTTTCTCTGGTAGGCACAACCTACCTGGCACCTCTATAAATAATAACCTCAAGTCAAAACCGTTACAGAGGGCTTGGCCGATAGGGATATACTTGTCTCATCGCGCACCAGCGACTCCTGTGGCGGGCCGGGCGCAGTGCGTGCTAACCAAGATTTCCAGGTGCACGGTGTTTCCACCGGCTGGCTTCAGGGTTGGATGCGCGCTGTGTTAAGAAGCAGTGCGGCTTGGTTGGGTTGTGTATCGGAGGACGCATGACTTTCAACCTTCGTCTCTCCCGAGCCCACGGGAGTTGTAGCGATGAGACAAGATAGTTGCTACTAAAACAATTGGATACCACAAAATTGGGGAGAAAAATGGGTAAAATTCAAACAAAAAAACTAAAAATGAGAGGAGATTACTCCTTAATAATCCCGCCTCCTGAATCTAAGCATTGGACATGGGATCAAACTTGATCAATGTAGAAGCAACATGTTCATACTTTAGCCATCATACTCTGATCTGGTATAATCCAAATATAATTTCATTTTATGAAAAACATGATTTTGACTGTTCATGACCTTTAATGTGTCTGGGGAAACTGCCCCCAAATCAACTAGACTGGTGATGATGAAGGAATGGAATGCTGATGTACATCATTTTGACTGTAAATATGTAGGAGGTGTTAACCCATAAGACCTCAGGGGAAGTGTTGTCTCACTGGCTGATGGTTGCAGTACAGCACCAATACAGTGAGCAGGCTGAAGGCTAGATGCCAGCACAAACATGCTAAATTAACCATTAAGAACACAGGATAGGAGTGGAAAGGGTGTCTCACCAGATGATGGTGCAGTACAGCACTGACACAATAAGCAGGCTGAAGACCAGGTGCCAGCAGTAACACATAGTGATAAACATCATGTTGTTATGGTCCTTCTGGTCCCACTCTGCACCGCTGGGGGAATACAGGACAAACCCAATCTGGAGGGGGGCAGAGATAAGAGAGGGTTAGAGGATGGAGACTGTTCCAGGGTTTATTATGCTATAATAGGCTCAACTAGATGGACACAAGCCGCTGCTATGGACGAAAACTGGAAAATCAGGCTGGAAAATCAGGCTGGAAAATCAGGCTGGAAAGTCAGGCTGGAAAGTATGTATACAGTATGTATACAGTACACAGAAGCTAATGTGGTATGATGAATTTATTTCCTGAATTTGGCTCTAGCATTTGAACCGTTGTGGATGTAAACTATTATGACCCCATTCCTGAAAGCTAAGACTCTCTGGAATGTGGATGTGCCTTCTGTTCCCCTCTATGATGATCACAGGTTGCGTTAGAAGGGAGTGTCACAAAAAAAGGCAATTAGGCCCCTCTAAGGAATATAGTTGAAAAGCCTTGTCATAGCCCTTCTAAGGATAGCCATTACACTCCCTATTTAGTCTTGCTCTTGTGATTGACTGGGTTCAAACCAAGTCTCCTGCATGTCACAAGACTGTTAGCCCACTTAGCTAAAGCCCATAGGGATGAGTTCAGGAAGATAACACAAGTCTTCAAGTCTCCAGCAACGTTGCTCATCAAAAGAGTGTGGTTCATCAAATCACCTCAGTTACATTTCACCCCCCTTTGACCTCATACTCAGAGATCAGGGCACCAATATAACTGACTAGGCTTACTGCACAACAACAACACTTTCTGTGGCAACCAGAAGCAGAAGGATCCATGCACGTGATGAGCAATCTTGCCTGAGACCTGAAGACGTATTAAGACGTATTAGTTTGACTGATGGGGTTCTAACCAATGTTCCCTCTAAGCTCCCCCGGGACTACCGTGCAGGAGAAATATCAGCTCGCACAGAAAATCACGAGATTGAACTTCACTCAACTTTCTAGAGTTTTCCCCCTTAGTTAACACTATCAACGTTTCCCTTTACTGTGGGTATTGTGATCGAATCAACTCAATATCAGCCACTTTCAATAAAGCATACCGAAACAAAATGAACTATGCAAGAGATTTTGTTGCTGGCAGAGTGCATCGGAGTAGAATTCCATTGCATTGACAGTCACGACTCAGGCCCGTACTCTACACAGACCGGTGCAGCATAACTGATCAGAGCTGCAGTAGGTCTATATGCAAATCGACCATTGCCATATATGGCTCTGTGCCATTCATTGTGAACTGGACTGTGTTTACAGCATGAGTGGTCATGAGTAGATGTGCTTGTTTTGAGTTCAAAGCCAGAGCTGCATGTAGCCGTGTTTATACATTTGTTCATATCCTTTGCTAGTTAGTGAGTTATTAGCCCATTTATAGATCATTTGATGTCAGCAATGGGGGAGTGATTACTTCCTACTAGAGCACAAAACGTGTACATTTCTAGCCACCTTTGAAAAGCCAGTTATTGTTATTGACCAAATACTTATTTTCCACCATAATTTGCAAATAAATTCATAAAAAAATCCTACAATGTGATTTTCTGGATTTTTTTCTTCTTCTCATTTTGTCTGTCATAGTTGAAGTGTACCTATGATGAAAATTACATGCCTCTCTCATATTTTTAAGTGGGAGAACTTGCACAATTGGTGGCTGACTAAATACTTTTTTGCCCCACTGTAACTAAAAGCAGGTACAGCCTCAGTGTTCACAGTAAAACTGTAACTAAAAGCAGGTACAGCCTCAGTGTTCACAGTAAAACTGTAACTTAAAGTGGGTACAGCCTCAGTGTTCACAGTAAAACTAACTTTAAAACAGGTACAGCCTCAGTGTTCACAGTAAAACTGTAACTTAGTGGGTACAGCCTCAGTGTTCACAGTAAAACTAACTTTAAAACAGGTACAGCCTCAGTGTTCACAGTAAAACTGTAACTAAAAGTGGGTACAGCCTTGGTGTTCACAGTAAAACGTTGTCTACCTCAGACCAACCTACTGTCGGCTCCTGGAGAGGGAGAAATCTACAATTAAAACTGTCCACTGTATCACTTGTCTCCAGGGGTGTTTTGACTGTACTATGTGGGAGGTATTGGGTCTCCGGGGGTGTTTTGACTGTACTATGTGGGAGGTATTTGGTCTCCAGGGGTGTTTTGACTGTACTATGTGGGAGGTATTTGGTCTCCAGGGGTGTTTTGACTGTACTATGTGGGAGGTATTTGGTCTCCAGGGGTGTTTTGACGATACTATGTTGGAGATATAACACTTGTCTCCAGGGGTGTTTTGACTGTACTATGTGGGAGGTATTTGGTCTCCAGGGGTGTTTTGACTGTACTATGTGGGAGGTATTTGGTCTCCAGGGGTGTTTTGACTACTATGTGGGAGGTATTTGGTCTCCAGGGGTGTTTTGACTGTACTATGTGGGAGGTATTTGGTCTCCAGGGGTGTTTTGACTACTATGTGGGAGGTATTTGAGGACAGCAGCTCTGATCTTGATGAACTTAGATGTTGTTTCAGACTATGTAAACTTCTGTGTTGAGTCAGTTGTTCCTACTAAAACCTGTACAATCTTCCCTAACAATAAGCCTTGGGTATCAAAACATCTAAAATCACTACTTAATAGGAAGAAGGCAGTTTTTGCTGAGGGTGATGGACAGGATGTAAGAGATGTACAACGTGAGATCAGTTTATGCTGAGGGGGATAGACAGGCTTTAAGAGATGTACAACGTGAGATCAGTTTATGCTGAGGGGGATAGACAGGCTTTAAGAGATGTACAGCGTGAGATCAGTTTATGCTGAGGGGGATAGACAGGCTTTAAGAGATGTACAGCGTGAGATCAGTTTATGCTGAGGGGGACAGGCTTTAAGAGATGTACAGGCAGTTTATGCTGAGGGGGATAGACAGGCTTTAAGAGATGTACAACGTGAGATCAGTTTATGCTGAGGGGGATAGACAGGCTTTAAGAGATGTACAACGTGAGATCAGTTTATGCTGAGGGGGATAGACAGGATGTAAGAGATGTACAACGTGAGATCAGTTTATGCTGAGGGTGATAGACAGGCTTTAAGAGATGTACAGCGTGAGATCAGTTTATGCTGAGGGTGATAGACCGGCTGGACAAAGAGGCATACAAGCAAAGGGTGGAGAGGACCCTCTCTACCTGAAACGCAAGGGTGACCTGGCAAGGGATTAAATCCATGGCTAGTGCCCCCCACATAGGCAGGGGAAAAACCAGTGCTGACCTTGGGGGATATGAGGGCCAGAACATGGCTAATGAACTGAATGTTTTCTTCTCAAGATTTGAATCAGACAACTTTGTGTCGGAGGGGACTCACAGACCAGGCAAGGAGGGCATTAATCAGAGAGACAACAAAGAGACCAAAGATAACCCTGAAGGAGCTGCAAAGTGGAGCATGGTGGTGGCAGCATCATGCTGTGGGGATGTTTTCATAGGCAGGGACTGGGAAACTGGTCAGAATTGAAGGGATGATAGATGGCACTAAATGCAGGGAAATTCTTGAGGGGAAACCTGTTTCATTTTTCCAGAGATTTGAGACTGAGACGGAGGTTAATCTTCCAGCAGGACAATGACCCTAACCATACTGCTAAAGCAACACTCAAGTGGTTTAAGGGGAAACATTTAAATGTCTTGTAATGGCCTAGTCAAAGCCCAGACCTCAATCCAATTGAGAATCTGTGGTATGACTAAGATTGCTGTACACCAGCGGAACCCATCCAACAAGGACCTGGAGCAGTTTTACCTTGAAGAATGGGCAAACATCCCAGTGGCTAGATGTGCCAAGCCTATAGAGACGTACCCCAAGAGACTTGCAGCTGTAATTGCTGCAAAAGGTGGCTCTACAAAGTATTGACAAATATTTTGCCACTTCAAAGTGGTAGGCATGTTATGTAAATCAAATGATACAAACCCCCCCGAAAACACATTTTGATTCCAGGTTGTAAGGCAACAAATAGGAAAAATGCCAAGGGGATGAATACTTTCGCAAGCTACTGTAGGGTTAGTGGAAGTAGGCCTGTCTACCCAGGTTTAGTGGAAGTAGGCCTATCTACCCAGGTTTAGTGGAAGTAGGCCTATCTACCCAGGTTTAGTGGAAGTAGGCCTATCTACCCAGGTTTAGTGTTCAGGAGATCAATTTGTGCTCTACTAAATAGACATTGGAATCATGTGTCCCCACAACATATACAGTACAGTGTCCATAACCTGAAGGGGGGATGAGATGATGCTAGCTGTGACAAACACAATGAATTAGGGACTTTAACATCAGAATGCTGTTATAGAGTGTTTGATTAGAGCTTATGGTCCTTTATCAACTAGTCCTCTACTCTACAACTCTGTATCAAATACATACACGAACACACACACACGAGAGAGAAATAGTCTGTGCATCCCAATTGGCATCCTCTTCCTTATATATATATTTTTGTATATTTTCTTCAACCGATCGCTGCCTGCACCTGCCCGCCCATCCAGCATCACTACTCTGGACGGTTCTGACTTAGAATATGTGGACAACTACAAATACCTAGGTGTCAGGTTAGACTGTAAACTCTCCTTCCAGACTCACATCAAACATCTCCAATCCAAAGTTAAATCTAGAATCGGCGTCCTATTTCGCAACAAAGCATCCTTCACTCATGCTGCCAAACATACCCTTGTAAAACTGACCATCCTACCGATCCTCGACTTCGGCGATGTCATTTACAAAATAGCCTCCAATACCCTACTTAATAAATTGGATGCAGTCTATCACAACACCATCCGTTTTGTCACCAAAGCCCCATACACTACCCACCACTGCGACCTGTACGTTCTCGTTGGCTGGCCCTCGCTTCATACTCGTCGCCAAACCCACTGGCTCCAGGTCATCTACAACACCCTGCTAGGTAAAGTCCCCCCTTATCTCAGCTCGCTGGTCACCACAGCAGCACACACCTGAAGCACGCGTTCGAGCAGGTATATCTCTCTGGTCACCCCCAAAACCAATTCTTCCTTTGGCCGCCTCTCCTTCCAGTTCTCTGCTGCCAATGACTGGAACGAACTACACAAATCTCTGAAACTGGAAACACTTATCTCTCTCACTAGCTTTAAACACCAGCTGTCAGAGCAGCTCACAGATTACTGCACCTATACATAGCCCACTATAATTTAGCCCAAACAACTACCTCCTCCCCTACTGTATTTATTTATTTATTTTGCTCCTTTGCACCCCATTATGTTTATTTCTACTTTGCACATTCTTTCACTGCAAATCTACCATTCCAGTGTTTTACTTTCTATATTGTATTTACTTTGCCACCATGGCCTTTTTTTGCCTTTACCTCCCTTATCTCACCTCATTTGCTCACATTGTATATAGACTTATTTTCTACTGTATTATTGACTGTATGTTTGTTTTACTCCATGTGTAACTCTGTTGTTGTATGTGTCAAACTGCTTTGCGTTATCTTGAGCAGGTCGCAGTTGTAAATGAGAACTTGTTCTCAACTTAAAAAGGTGAAATCTATCAACAACAACAAAAAATATCTAGCTAGCTCCCTAACCCCCCCTCTCTAGAGAGACAGACAATGACTCAATGACTGACCTGCCAGAACCAGCTCCCTAACCCCCCCCCTAGAGAGACAGACAATGACTCAATGACTGACCTGCCAGAACCAGCTCCCCTGCAGGATGGTGAGTGATGCTCTCAGAAGCTCCAGCAGCATGTTTCCTCTGTGGAACACCTCCAGAAAGGACACCATGGCCTCTCCAAACACACAGAACAGCAGCAGCTGGTGAACATGGACATCTAGCATGGCTCTGCCGTGGAGGTGGTACAGGAAAAGGAACCCTGGGAAACACAGAATAAACATCAGTAGTGCGTTGGTGCGCCGGTCCACGCATTACAGCCCCATTAACTTGAATAGAGATGTCCATTTCTAATGGTGATTCGATTTCTATGGCTGTAACACTGCATGTGAGCTAGCTAACTAATTACCAAAGCCTATTACCTCAGGACATCTCCATATCCCCCGCCTGCCCAGACCTATTACCTTCTATGAAGAAGGCGATGGCCAGCATTAGTCTGTCGAGGGCCAGTGGAGCAGCGTCGGTGGTGTGTACAATCAGAGACATGGCTCCAGCCAAGCCAAAGAAGAGGTACATGGTGGAGTGCTGCCAGTTATGGAGTCTGTCCCAGTGATGCTCGCTGTAGTCATACAGGTGCAGCCGTGGTCCGTCTGCTACAAACTGCTCCGCCAGCATCCCTGAAAAACAGAACGTCAGGATTCTATTAAACGTCTCAGAGAAAAGATCCTTGGTCTTTTAGAAACGTCTCATTTATGGCAGAGGGAAACTTCTAATCATAGACTCCCTCTGCCATAAATTACCATCAACAGTCCAGCAACAATGTCTCATCCTAAAATGATAATTTCAAAACATCCTAACACTCCCAGTTTGTCTGCTCATCCTCAGTGTTGTTTAACTACAGACAGTACCAGCTAGTATATGGTGAATTTTCAAAACTCTTAGTACAAAGCTCCAAACTGGTAACACTCGTAAAGCAGCCAGACAGCACATTCAAAACCTTTCATTGTGCATTCATTTTGTTTTGTAGATATCTTTCACCACACAACCATTGATCCAAAATCTTTACTGTGAAACATTGGGTTTAATCACCAAAACACAACATAATGATATCTTCTCAATGTAGTTATTTTAACAACCAGTTAATCCAATAGCAAAAAATGTAAGATACTGTCACGCCGCTCCCCCTGTCACTGGTCACTGGTTTACTAACCACCGGTCCATCATTACACACACCTGGACTTCATCATCACCTTGATTACCTTCCCTTTATTAGCCTTCAGTAGCCTCAGTCATCAGGCATTATTGGTTTGTTTTCATTCACGTTCTGTACTTTTCTCATGTTTTTTAATCTGCATTCTTCATTATTAAACTCACCTTCTGCATCTGCTTCCTGACTCATGGCATATACGTGACAGAATACTGCCTCACGAATTATGGAAGCAGCAGAAGATAAAGACATCTCCCAGACGGTCGGTGAACAGGGACACCTACTCTGTCAACATCCCGATCAGCTGGCGCAACTGGGTGCGGCTATGGATGGTACTCTGCGTTCTCCACCGCCTTGACACCACCGAGAGGAGTCACCTACAACAAGTGGAGGGCCTTTTACCTCGAGTCGTCCCAGCAGAGTAGCAGGTCAGCGAATATTCCAACTCCGGCAGGGTGCCCAGACTGCTGCAGAGTACACCCTCACCTTCCGGACCGTGGCAGCCTCCAACAGATGGAACCAACCGGTGCTCTGCACCCTATTTCATAGGGGACTGCGTGTGGAGGTCCAGACAGAGTTGGCATACAGGGACAGCAACCTTTCCTTGGATGCACTCTTCGCAATGGCCACCCGTCAAGGCAACCTACTTTAGGAGCGCCGGCAACTCCTTCGTCCCTCGTCCTCCACCTTTGGCCGTCTCAAGGCGAGCCTGAACCCATGGAGATAGGGGTCATACACTTCTCTGCGGCAGAGCATCGTCACCAGAGACAGCTGGGGCTGTGTTCCTATTGCGGTCAGATGCGGCTCCAGCTGTGTCCTGTGTCGTCTGGGGCAATGGGATTGCCCCGTGATCATCCGTCTCCCAGGATAGTCGTGAGTATTCCTTCATCATCGTTTTCCGACAAACCCTTCCTGGTTCCCTTCACTGGCTGGCTGTCCCTCATGTGTTGTCTCTACAGCTCTAGTGGACTCCAGTGCCACAGGGAATTTCATTGACCCCGTCTCCTCCCTGAACATCACTTCATACCAGCTTTCCACTCCTTTTCCAGTCCAAGCCCTGGATAATCGACCAATGGGATCCAGCACTATCACACACATCACAGCCCAACTCACCCTCACTCTCACCATGGGGCCCTTGCACCAAGAAAGCCTTCCCTTCCTCATCATCACTACACCCGTTCACAAAGTCATCCTCTGCCTCCCATGGCTCCAACGTCATAACCCCACCAATACCCTGGTCGAGGATGAAAATCACAGCCTGGGCACCAGGATGATGGAAGACCTGCTTTCCCTTACCTTGTGGTTCCACATCGGCTGAGAGTCCTGTAGGTACCCTCCAGCCCATCATTCCGTCCTACAGTATCGTTGGCCCCATGTTTTGGGACGTAGATGAGGATGTTGGCCAGCCTCTGGAGCGGGAACCCGCACCTGCTACCTGCCCTCCTGAGCGCATCTACGTCCCCACGGGAGTGAGGGATCGGCTGTTGACCTGGGCACACACATCCCTCGCCGCTGGACACAGGTATCACCCGCACCATTCAGTTAATCTCTGCAAAGTACTGGTGGCCCACCTTGGCACAGGATGTCGCCTGCTATGTCAATTCATGCTCCGTATGTGCACAAAAAAAACATCCCCGGCATGCTCCAGCAGGAAAACACATCCTCTTCCTGTGCCTCAGCGGCCTTGGTCCCATCTGTCCATGGATTTTGGTACTGATCTCCCGCCGTCTGATGGTTTCACCACTATTATGCTTGTTGTGGACATATTCTTTAAATCCTCCCATTTTATCCCTCTCTCTGGTCTCCCTACCGCTTTCCAGATCACTGAGGCAATGTTCCAGCTGGTCTTCCGGCACTATGGCCTTCCAGAGGATATCGTCTCCGACGGTGGCCCTCAATTCACATCACATGTAGGCCATTTTGTTCTTTTTCTCAACTTTATTTAACCAGGTTGAGAACAAGTTCTCCTTTACAACTGTGACCTGGCCAAGATAAAGCAAAGTAGTGCGACACAAACAACAACACAGAGTTACACATGGAATAAACAAGCATACAGTCAATAACACAATAGAAAAAAATCTATATATAGTGTGTGCAGATGAGGTAAGATTAGGGAGGTAAGGCAATACATATGCCTTAGTGGTGAAGTAATTACAATTTAGCAATTAAACACTGGAGTGATAGATGTGCAGAAGATGAATGTGCAAGTAGAGATACTAGGGTGCAAAGGAGCAAAAAAATAACAATATGGGGATGAGGTAGTTGGATGGGCTATTTACAGATGGGCTATGTACAGGTGCATTGATCTGTGAGCTGCTCCGACAGTTGATGCTTAAAGTTAGTGATGGAGATATGAGTCTCCAACTTCAGTGATTTTTGCAATTCGTTCCAGTCATTGGCAGCAGAGAACTGGAAGGAGAGGCGGCCAATGAAGGAATAGGCTTTGGGGGTGACCAGTGAAATATACCTGCTGGAGCGCGTGCTACGGGTGGGTGCTGCTATGGTGACCAGTGAGCTGAGATAAGGCGGTGCTTTACCTAACAAAGACTTGTAGATGACCTGGAGCCAGTGGGTTTGGCGACGAATATGAAGTGAGGGCCAGCCAACGAGAGCATACAGGTCGCAGTGGTGGGTAGTATATGGGGCTTTGGTGACAAAACGGATGGCACTGTAATAGACTGCATCCAATTTGCTGAGTAGTGTTGGAGGCTATTTTATAAATGACATCGCCGAAGTCAAGGATCGGTAGGATAGTCAGTTTTACAAGGGTATGTTTGGCAGCATGAGTGAAGGATTCTTTTTTGCGAAATAGGAAGCCGATTCTAGATTTAATTTTGAATTGGAGATGCTTAATGTGAGGCTGGAAGGAGAGTTTACAGTCTAATCAGACACCTCGGTGTAACGCTCATTCCTTCGATGATAAATGTGAATCCGACCATCAACCCTGGAGTGAAGAGCACTTTTTGCCAGTCCTGTTTGGTCCACCGATGGTGGGTTTGTGCCCATAGGCGACGCTGTTGCCGGTGACCTTACAACAGGTCTACAAGCTCTCAGTCCAGCCTCTCTCAGCCTATTGCGTACAGTTTGAGCACAGATGGAGGGATTCCTGGTGTAACTCGGTAGTTGTTGTTGCCATCCTGTACCTGTCCCGCAGGTGTAATGTTCGGATGTATCGATCCTATGCAGATGTTGTTACACGTGGTCTGCCACTGCGAGGATGATCAGCTGTCCATCCTGTCTCCCTGTAGCGCTGTCTTAGGCGTCTCACAGTACGGACGTTGCAATTTATTGCCCTGGCTACATCTGCAGTCCTCATGCCTCCTTGCAGCCTAAGGCACGTTCACGCAGATGAGCAGGGATCCTGGGCATCTTTCTATTGGTGCTTTTCGGAGTCAGTAGAAATGCCTCTTTAGTGTCCCAGGTTTTCATAACTGTGACCTTAAATACCTACCTTCTGGAAGCTGATACGTGTCTTATCGACAGTTCCACAGGTGCATGTTCATTAATTGTTTATGGTTAATTGAACAAGCATGGGAAACAGTGTTTAAACCCTTTACAATGAAGATCTGTGAAGTTATTTGGATTTTTACAAATTATCTTTGAAAGACAGGGTCCTGAAAAGGGGACGTTTCTTTTTTTGCTGAGTTTATGTGTATGCGACCAATACAATTTGATTTGACGCCATATACAGTGGGGAGAACAAGTATTTGATACACTGCAGACTTTGCAGGTTTTCCTACTTACAAAGCATGTAGAGGCCTGTAATTGTTATCATAGGTACACTTCAACTGTGTGAGACAGAATCTAAGACAAAAATTATGATTTTTAACTAATTCATTTGCATTTTGTTGCATGACATAAGTATTTGATACATCAGAAAAGCAGAACTTAATATTTGGTACAGTAACCTTTGTTTGCAATTACAGAGATCATGTTTCCTGTAGTTCATGACCAGGTTTGCACATACTGCAGCAGGGATTTTGGCCCACTCCTCCATACAGACCTTCTCCAGATCCTTCAGGTTTCGGGGCTGTCGCTGGGCAATACGGACTTTCAGCTCCCTCCAAAGATGTTCTATTGGGTTCAGGTCTGGAGACTGGCTAGGCCACTCCAGGACCTTGAGATGCTTCTTACGGAGCCACTCCTTAGTTGCCCTGGCTGTGTGTTTCGGGTCGTTGTCATGCTGGAAGACCCAGCCACGACCCATCTTCAATGCTCTTACTGAAGGAAGGAGGTTTTTGGCCAAGATCTCGCGATACATGGCCCCATCCATCCTGCCCTCAATACGGTGCAGTCGTCCTGTCCCCTTTGCAGAAAAGCATCCCCAACGAATTATGTTTCCACCTCCATGCTTCACAGTTGGGATGATGTTCTTGGGGTGGTACTCATCCTTCTTCTTCCTCCAAACACGGCGAGTGGAGTTACATTACCTTCTCCCATTCCTCCTCTGGATCACCCAGATGTCTTTGGCAAACTTCAGACGGGCCTGGACATGCGCTGGCTTGAGCAGGGGGAACTTGCGTGCGCTGCAGGATTTTAATCCATGACGGAGTAGTGTGTTACTAATGGTTTTCTTTGAGACTGTGGTCCCAGCTCTCTTCAGGTCATTGACCAGGTCCTGCTGTGTAGTTCTGGGCTGATCCCTCACCTTCCTCATGATCATTGATGCCCCACGAGTTGTGATCTTGCATGGAGCCCCAGACCGAGGGTGATTGACCATCATCTTGAACTTCTTCCATTTTCTAATAATTGCGCCAACAGTTGTTGATAAACTTGGGAATTCATTTTTCCATCGATGAAAGCAAGCTATCCTGAGGCAGCAAATCAGACCCAAACCATGATGCCCCCTCCACCATACTTTACAGTTGGGATGAGGTTTCGAAATTGGTGTGCTCTCCACACATACTGTTGTGTGTCCACATACTATTTTATCAGTAGCGCTGTAGAATATCCAGGTGCACTTTTGCAAACTTCAGAGGTGCAGAAATTATTTTTTTGGGGACAGCCGTGGCTTCTTCCATGGTGTCCTCCCATGAACGCCATGCTTGTTTCGTGTTTTATGCATCGTAGACTTGTCAACAGAGATGTTACCATGTTCCAGAGATTTCTGTAAGTCTTTAGCTGGCACTCTAGGATTCTTCTTAACCTCATTGAGCATTCTGCGCTGTGCTCTTGCAGTCATCTTTGCAGGACGGCCACTCATAGAGTAGCAAGAGTAGCAACAGTGCTGAACTTTCTCCATTTATAGACAATTTGTCTTACCGTGGACTGATGAACATCAAAGCTTTTAGAGATACTTTTGTAACCCTTTCCAGCTTTATGCAAGTCAACAATTCTTAATCTTCGGGCTTCTGATATCTCTTTTGTTCAAGGCATGGTACACATCAGGCAATGCTTCTTGTGACTAGGAAACTCACATTTTGTGAGTGTTTTTTATAGGGCAAGGCCACTCTAACCAACATCTCCAATCTCATTGATTGGACTCCAGGTTAGCTGACTCCTGACTCCAATTAGCTTTTGGAGAAGTCATTAGCCTAGGGGTTCACACACTTTTTCCAACCTACACTGTGAATGTTTAAATTATGTATTCAATATAGAAAAGAAAAATATAATACATTGGTGTGGCTGGCTTCCGTGTTAAGCGAACAGTGTGTCAAGAAGCAGTGTGGCTAGGCAGGGTCGTGTTTCGGAGGATGCATGGCCCTCGACTTTCACCTCTCCTGAGTCCGCAGGGGAATTGCAGAGAAGAGACCAGATCAGAACTACCAATTGGAAATCCCGAAAAAAGGGGGAAAAAATGTGCCTTTTTGATGATCTGTTTTGAGTTTTGTACTAAGTGTTGTGAAAATTGCATCAAAGTGATTAAAAAAACATATAATGTGGATGCTCAGGGTGTTGATGCTCACCAACCACAGAGAAGAAGAGGGTGACTGATCCCTCGATGACTTCCAGGCGGCGCTGTGTGGATCGGCTGGCCAGGCGGGTGGAGGTGGAGCCCAGACTCTTGTTCCTGAGGGTGGCGTACCATAGAGAGTACTTTCCTGCCCACCACAGACCCGCAATCAGGAAGAAACTACCCGGCAATGCATGGCCCTTAAAACTACCCATAATCCTTCACTGGAATACCTGGAACACAGAGAGAGGGGACGGACAGTCATCTGGTGATGAGAAAAGTATCTTATTCTTAGATTGGGCAACAAGAAATGTGGTGATAGTGGTTCAAACTTTTTATAATCCCGTACCCCTTCAAACATTCAACCTCCAGCTGTGTACCCCCTCTAGCACCAGGGTCGCACTCTCAAATGTTGTTTTTTCACCATCATTGTAAGCCTGCCACACACACACTATACGATACATTTATTAAACATAAGAATGATTGTGAGTTTTTGTCACAACCCGGCTCGTAGGAACAAAGAGCTCTTATAGGACCAGGGCACAAATAATAATAATCAAGAATTGTAACAACTTTCATTAGAAGAAGGTGAAGACCAAGGTGCAGCGTGGTACATGTTCATATTATTTATTCTGACTGAACACTGAATACAAACTAACAAAAAGAATAGCCGAAACAGTTCTGAAAGGTGCAACAAACACTAAACAGAAAATAACCAGCCACAACTAACAGTGGGAAAACAGGCTACCTAAATATGGTTCTCAATCAGAGACAACGAAAGACAGCTGTTCCTGATTGACAACCATACCCGGCCAAAACATAGAAATACAAAACCTAGACATACAAACAGAATGCCCACCCACATCACACCCTGACCAAACAAAAAATAGAAACATACAAAGCAATCGGCAGGGTAGCCTAGTGGTTAGAGCGTTGGACTAGTAACCGAAAGGTTGCAAGTTCGAATCCCTGAGCTGACAAGGTACAAATCTGTCGTTCTGCCCCTGAACAGGCAGTTAACCCACTGTTCCTAGGCCGTCATTGAAAATAAGAATTTGTTCTTAACTTACTTGCCTAGTTAAATAAAATAAAAATCTACACTCAGGGCATGACAATAATGTTGCGGCAGGGTAAAGCCTAGTGGTTAGAGTGTTGGACTAATAACCGAAAGGTTTCAAGTTCAAATCCCCGAGCTGACAAGGGGATTGTGGGTTAACAGGCAGTTAACCCATTGTTTCTAGGCTGTCATTGAAAATAAGAATTTGTTCTTAACTGACTTGCCTAGTTCAATAAAGGTAAAAAAATAAAAACATCTTACATATAAAACATTAGTTGTTCATCAAAAAATGGTGAATAACTCACCACAGGTTAATGAGAAGGGTGTGCTTGAAAGGATGCACATAGCTCTGCAATGTTGGGTTGTATTGGAGAGAGTCTCAGTCTTAAATCATTTTCCACACACAGTCTGTGCCTGTATTTAGTTTTCATGCCAGTGAGGGCTGAGAATCCACTCTCACATAGGTACATGGTTGCAAATGTATTCAGTGTCTTAACATCGCGATTTGCCAAGAGGATACTCTGAGCACAGTCCAATCCAGAAATCTGGCAGTGGCTTCTGAATAAATTCAATTTTCACAGAACTGCTTGTTGCAATTTCGATGAGGCTCTCTTGTTCAGATATCGGTAAGTGGACTGGAGGCAGGGCATGAAAGAGATAACGAATACAGTTGTTTGTGTCTTCCGTTTCGGGAAAGCACCTGCGTAATTGCGCACCCAACTTGCTTAGGTGCTTCGCTTTATCACATTTGACATTGTCCGTAAGCTTGAGTTTATTTGCACACAAAAATCATACAATGATGGAAAGAACTGTGTGTTGTCCTTGTTAATGCAGACAAAGAAGAACTCCAACTTCTTAATCATATCATTGCATAGTGCAGAAAATACACAAGAGTTCAGGGGCCTTGCTTTAACAAAGTTAACCATTTTCACTGTAGTGTCCAAAACGTCTTTCAAGCTGTCAGGCATCCCCTTGGCAGCAAGAGCCTCTTGGTGGATGCTGCAGTGTACCCAAGTGGCGTCGGGAGCAACTGCTTGCACGCGTGTTACCACTATGTCTCCCTGTCGCTTTTGCGCCATCAGTACATATACTAACACATCTTGACCACCAAAGTCCATTTGATGTCACAAAACTGTCTAGTACTTTAAAAAATATCCTCTCCTGTTGTCCTGGTTTCCAGTGGTTTGCAGAAGAGGATGCCTTCCTTAATTGACCCCCCGTAAACGTAACGAACATATACCAGGAGCTGTGCCAAGCCCGCCACGTCTGTTGACTCATCCAGCTGTAACGTATAGAATTCACTGGCTTGTATGTGAAGCAGTAATTGTTTCAAAACATTTCCTGCCATTTCACTGATGCGTCGTGAAACAGTGTTGTTTGAAGAAGGCATTGTCTGTATAGTCTTTTTGGTCTTTTCCCCCAGCATTGTCCCAGCTATATCCGTGGCAGCAGGATGAATGAAGTCCTCCACAATAGTATGGGGCTTGCCTGTCCTAGCCATTCGGTAGCTCACCATATAAGACACTTCTAGCCCCTTCTTATTAATGGTATCTGTTGCTTTTATACATGTCTTACTACTCGAAAGTCGAATAGTAATTTGTGGCTAGCATTGGATGTGCTCGTGGAAGCAGAACAACTTGTTATCGACAGGTGCAGGTGTAGGACTGCTGGTAGTAGAAGTACTACCAGTAGAGCTGGTATGTGTCTCGATGGATGCGGGCCTTACTTTTTTTAACCATTTATCCATTTTCGAGCAAAAGGAATGAGCAACAGCTACGTTCGGCTACATACGGACCATTAGTGGAATTCCCGCAAGAGAGCAATGGTTAATGTGATTGGATGTTCATTATTTGACAAGGCTACCTGTATTTGACATTGTGTTGTTATTTCGCTGAACACTAGATGGTTTAATTTTTATTTTTGCCAGTGAAACGAGGCTACTCGGGCGAGAAAAAAACCTCTCCCAAATGTATTGCCCCGTTGGAAAATCTAAACGGACTGTTTGAAAATGGGATTTAATCACATTTTTATTTGGTGTACCCCCAAAGGCATTGTGTGTACCCCAGTTTGAGAATAGCTGCTATAGATAGACATTGGTATTACCAGTACGGCCACTCATTCAGTAACTGTTGAGAATTGTTTGTGTTTTAGAAGAAAGACATTCAAGCATGCTTCTCCTGAGCATCTAAGCATGTCGATAATGGGAAATACCAAATAGTCAGGAGACCAGAACCAAACAGTTCTCTGTCAAAGGAGACCAGAACCAAACAGTTCTCTGTCAAAGGAGACCAGAACCAAACAGCTCTGTTAAAGGAGACCAGAAACCATCAGCTCTGTTAAAGGAGACCAGAAACCATCAGCTCTGTTAAAGGAGACCAGAAACCATCAGCTCTGTTAAAGGAGACCAGAAACCATCAGCTCTATTAAAGGAGACCAGAACCAAACAGCTCTGTTAAAGGAGACCAGAACCAAACAGCTCTGTTAAAGGAGACCATAAACCATCAGCTCTGTTAAAGGAGACCAGAACCAAACTGCTCTGTTAAAGGAGACCAGAACCAAACAGCTCTGTTAAAGGAGACCAGAACCAAACAGCTCTGTTAAAGGAGACCAGAACCAAACATCTCTGTTAAAGGAGACCAGAACCAAACAGCTCTGTTAAAGGAGACCAGAAACCATCAGCTCTGTTAAAGGAGCCCCGAACCAAACAGCTCTGTTAAAGGAGACCAGAAACCATCAGCTCTGTTAAAGGAGACCAGAACCAAACAGCTCTGTTAAAGGAGACCAGAACCAAACAGCTCTGTTAAAGGAGACCAGAAACCATCAGCTCTGTTAAAGGAGACCAGAAACCATCAGCTCTGTTAAAGGAGACCAGAACCAAACAGTTCTCTGTCAAAGGAGACCAGAACCAAACAGCTCTGTTAAAGGAGACCAGAAACCATCAGCTCTGTTAAAGGAGACCAGAAACCATCAGCTCTGTTAAAGGAGACCAGAACCAAACAGCTCTGTGAAAGGAGACCAGAACCAAACAGCACTGTTAAAGGAGACCAGAACCAAACAGCTCTGTTCATTTCTGGCTCAGAGGTTTGACAATGGTCCCTCTCCCTCATGGTTGAACATTGAAAAGCTTGAGGTAAATGATGACACTGGGGCAGATTTGTTTTACAAATGGGACAGAAAATCTATAAAAACCATCACAGACAACCCTTTAATCATACATTCTGTCCTACATTCTGATCAATAGATTGATCCCTATGCTTTTCCAGAATAGTAACTTTAGACCATGGTCTGATAAGGGGGGATCACTCTTCTGGAACATTGTTACGAGGAGGGAGTTCTTATGTCTTTTGATCAGCTGAAACAGAAATACCACTTGCCTAACAGGGACTTCTTTAGCTACCAACAACTACGAAACTTTATTAGGGTGACTCTCAAGGGACAATGGAACCTACCTAAGATGTCACCTATTGAACAACTCTGCCACGCAGACCAACCACTGTTCAAGACCATTTCCCGTGTATACGATGCTCTTATGTCAGGACTAACAGTGCCTGGGCTAGATAAACCCCGACTTAGATGGGAAAAAGATCTGGGTATTGATCTTGATGAGGATCTATGGAGTGAGCTATGCAGGGATGGTGTTACATCCACATACATCCACTCCAGATACAGACTGATCCAGTTTAATTTCCTCCATCAGCTCTATATCACCCCATCTAGACTGCACAAGTTCAACCCTGATATCTCCTCCCTATGTTTTAGATGTGGCTCAGATGAAGGAACATTCCTCCATTCCACTTGGCAGTGTTCAAAACTACACGGTTTCTGGCACGGGGTATGCGATACCATATCCTCAATTCACAGGGTTGCATTCCCTTTAGACCCGGAGGTCTGTCTACTGGGTAACTTTACTAACACCAATCTTAGGCAAAGCCATACTATAAAGCTAACATAAATATTGCTAGCGATTGCCAAGAAATGTATTGCCTTGAAATGGAAATTGGATTCCTCCCTGCCAGTTGCAATGTGGCTATCGGAAGTTAATAGTTGTTTCCCTTTGGAGAAAATCACTTACTGCTTGAGGAATAAGTTAAAGACATTTTACAGAATTTGGCAACCTTTTATTGACTATATGGAGAATCTCCCCCCACATCTCATTGATTGAATCTATATATTATCCTCACATAATGTTTCACACGTAATGTATAATATGTAGCCTACGGCAGGTGATCCAATGTCTTGTTATTTTATTTATTTTTCTTATTGTATGTTTGTTTATATAATTATTATTATTATTTATTTTTGTTACGCTCGTCTGTTACTGTCACTTTGTCCTATCGTTGTCTAATATCTTTTCACTTTTGTTTTGAATGTTTTTAATTGGAAAATGCAAAAATATTTTTTTTAAACTAAAAAAAACAGCTCTATTAAGCCCCCAAATCACTCATCAATACCTGGGCAGGTGAAAAAACAGAGGAACTTCGAAGCTGGCTCACTTCTGGTTGGGTGGAGGTTACTGGGTGGCTCCACCCACCCAAGAAGACTCCAGGCTATAATCGCTGCCAAAGGTGCTTCAACAAAGTACTGAGTAAAGGGTCCAAAATGTTTTTTTTACATAAATTTACAAAAATGTCTAAAATCTGTTTTTGCATAGTCATTATATGGAGTATTGTTTGTAGATTAATGAGGGGGAAAACAATTTAATACATTTAAGAATAAGTGTAATGTAACAAAATGTGGAATAACTAAAGGGGTCTGAATACTTTCCGAATGCACTGTATGTCTCTGGATAAAGAGATCCCAGTCATTCAACCGCAGCATATCTATTAATTGGTCGATTTACATCTCAAGTCCTGAGTCTTTCATCCTTTGTTCCCTTTAATGAATATAATTAGTTGAGAGACAGACAGACTTAGCAGAAGCTGATAAACAAGAGGAAAAACAAACTCATGGACTAGACTCTCTACACAGTAAAACTACTGATGGACTAGACTCTCTACACAGTAAAACTACTGATGGACTAGACTCTCTACACAGTAAAACTACTGATGGACTAGACTCTCTACACAGTAAAACTACAAATGGACAAGTCACTAGACTCTACACAGTAAAACTACTGATGGACTAGTCTCAACACAGTAAAACAACAGATGGACTTAGTCACTAGACTCTCTGCACAGCAAAACTACTGATGGACTAGACTCTCTACACAGTAAAACTACTGAAGAACTAGACTCTCTGCACAGTAAAACTACTGATGGACTAGACTCTCTACACAGTAAAACTACAGATGGACAAGTCACTAGACTCTCTATACAGTAAAACTACTGATGGACTAGACTCTGTACACAGAAACTACTGACGGACTAGACACTGCACAGTAAAACTACTGATGGACAAGTCACTAGACTCTCTATACAGTAAAACTACTGATGGACAAGTCACTAGACTCTCTGCACAGTAAAACTACTGAAGAACTAGACTCTACACAGTAAAACAACTCATGGACAAGTCACTAGACTCTCTACACAGTAAAACAACAAATGGACAAGTCACTAGACTCTCTGCACAGCAAAACCACTGATGGAATAGACTCCCTACACAGTAAAACTACTGAAGGACTAGACTCTACACAGTAAAACAACTCATGGACAAGTCACTAGACTCTCTACACAGTAAAACTACAGATGGACTAGTCACAAGACTCTCTACACAGTAAAAGTACTGATGGACTAGACTCTCTACACAGTAAAACTACAGATGGACTAGTCACGAGACACTCTACACAGTAAAACTACTGATGGACTAGTCACGAGACTCTCTACACAGTAAAACTACTGATGGACTAGTCACGAGACTCTCTACACAGTAAAAGTACTGATGGACTAGACTCTCTACACAGTGAAACTACAGATGGACTAGACTCTCTGCACAGTAAAACTACTGATGGACTAGACTCTCTACACAGTAAAACTACAGATGGACTAGACTCTCTACACAGTAAAACTACAGATGGACAAGTCACGAGACTCTCTATACAGTAAAACTACTGATGGACAAGTCACTAGACTCTCTGCACAGTAAAACTACTGAAGAACTAGTCTCTACACAGTAAAACAACTCATGGACAAGTCACTAGACTCTCTGCACAGTAAAACTACTGAAGGACTAGACTCTACACAGTAAAACTACTGATGGACTAGTCACTAGACTCTCTACACAGTAAAACTACTGAAGGACTAGACTCTACACAGTAAAACTACTGATGGACTAGTCACTAGACTCTCTACACAGTAAAACTACTGAAGGACTAGACTCTACACAGTAAAACTACTGATGGACTAGTCACTAGACTCTCTACACAGTAAAACTACTGAAGAACTAGACTCTCTGCACAGCAAAACTACTGATGGAATAGACTCTCTACACAGTAAAACTACAGATGGACAAGTCACTAGACTCTCTATACAGTAAAACTACTGATGGACTAGACTCTGTACACAGAAACTACTGACGGACTAGACACTGCACAGTAAAACTACTGAAGAACTAGACTCTGAACAGTAAAACAACTGATGGACTAGTCACGAGACTCTACACAGTAAAACTACTGAAGGACGAGACTCTCTACACAGTAAAACTACTGATGGACTAGACTCTCTACACAGTAAAACTTCTGATGAACTTGACTCTACACAGTAATTACTGACAGACTTGTCACTAGAATCTCTACACAGTAAAACTACTGATGGACTAGACTCTACACATTAAAACTACTGATGGACTAGACTCTCTACACAGTAAAAATACTGATGGACAAGTCACTAGACTCTCTACACAGTAAAACTACTGATGGAATAGAATCTCTACAAAGTAAAACTACAGATGGACAAAACTCTCTACACAGTAAAACTACTGATGGAATATCTACACAGTAAAACTACTGATGGACAAGTCACTAGACTCTCTACACAGTAAAACTACTGATGGACTAGAATCTACACAGTAAAACTACTGATGGACTAGACTCTACACAGTAAAACAACTGATGGACAAGTCACTAGACTCTCTGCACAGCAAAACCACTGATGGAATAGACTCCCTACACAGTAAAAGTACTGAAGGACTAGACTCTACACAGTAAAACAACTAATGGACTAGTCACTAGACTCTCTACACAGTAAAACTACAGGTGGACTAGTCACGAGACTCTCTACACAGTAAAACTACTGAAGGACTAGACTCTACACAGTAAAACAACTAATGGACTAGTCACTAGACTCTCTACACAGTAAAACTACAGGTGGACTAGTCACGAGACTCTCTACACAGTAAAACTACTGAAGGACGAGACTCTCCACACAGTAAAACTACTGATGGACTAGACTCTTTGCACAGTAAAACTACTGATGGACTAGACTCTCTACACAATAAAACTACTGATGGACTAGACTCTCTACACAGTAAAACTACTGATGGACAAGTCACTAGACTCTCTACACAGTAAAACTACTGATGGACTAGACTCTGCACATTAAAACTACTGATGGACTAGACTCTACACAGTAAAACAACTCATGGACCAGTCACTAGACTCTCTATACAGTAAAACTACTGATGGACTAGACTCTGCACATTAAAACTACTGATGGACTAGACTCTACACAGTAAAACAACTCATGGACCAGTCACTAGACTCTCTATACAGTAAAACTACTGACAGACTAGAATCTACACAGTAAAACTACTGATGGACAAGTCACTAGACTCACTACACTGTAAAACTACAGATGGACTAGAATCTACACAGTAAAATTACTGATGGACAAGTCACTAGACTCTCTACACAGAAACTACTGACAGACTAGACTCTCTACACAGTAAAACTACTGATGGAATAGACTCTACACAGTGAAACTACAGATGGACTAGACTCTCGACACAGTAAAAGTACTGATGGACAAGTCACTAGACTCTCTACACAGTAAAACTCCTCATGGAGTATATATACAGTGGGGCAAAAAAGTATTTAGTCAGCCACCAATTGTGCAAGTTTTCCCACTTAAAAAGATGAGAGAGGCCTGTAATTTTCATCATAGGTACACTTCAACTATGACAGACAAAATGAGAAAACAAATCCAGAAAATCACATTGTAGTCACCTACAAACAAGCAAGATTTCTGGCTCTCACAGACCTGTAACTTCTTCTTTAAGAGGCTCCTCTGTCCTCCACTCGTTACCTGTATTAATGGCACCTGTTTGAACTTGTTATCAGTATAAAAAACACCTGTCCACAACCTCAAACAGTCACACTCCAACCTCCACTATGGCCAAGACCAAAGAGCTGTCAAAGGACACCAGAAACAAAATTGTAGACCTGCACCAGGCTGGGAAGACTGAATCTGCAATAGGTAAGCAGCTTGGTTTGAAGAAATCAACTGTGGGAGCAATTATTAGGAAATGGAAGACATACAAGACCACTGATAATCTCCTTTGATCTGGGGCTCCACGCAAGATCTCACCCCGTGGGGTCAAAATGATCACAAGAACGGTGAGCAAAAATCCCAGAACCTCACAGGGGGACCTAGTGAATGACCTGCAGAGAGCTGGGACCAAAGTAACAAAGCCTACCATCAGTAACACACTACGCCGCCAGGGACTCAAATCCTGCAGTGCCAGACGTGTCCCCCTGCTTAAGCCAGTACATGTCCAGGCCCATCTGAAGTTTGCTAGAGAGCATTTGGATGATCCAGAAGAAGATTGGGAGAATGTCATATGGTCAGATGAAACCAAAATATAACTTTTTGGTAAAAACTCAACTTGTCGTGTTTGGAGAACAAAGAATGCTGAGTTGCATCCAAAGAACACCATACCTACTGTGAAGCATGGGGTGGAAACATCATGCTTTGGGGCTGTTTTTCTGCAAAGGGACCAAGATGACTGATCCGTGTAAAGGAAAGAATGAATGGGGCCATGTATCGTGAGATTTTGAGTGAAAACCTCCTTCCATCAGCAACGGCATTGAAGATGAAACGTGGCTGGGTCTTTCAGCATGACAATGATCCCAAACACACCGCCCGGGCAACGAAGGAGTGGCTTCGTAAGAAGCATTTCAAGGTCCTGGAGTGGCCTAGCCAGTCTCCAGATCTCAACCCCATAGAAAATCTTTGGAGGGAGTTGAAAGTCTGTGTTGCCCAGCAACAGCCCAAAAACATCACTGCTCTAGAGGAGATCTGCATGGAGGAATGGGCCAAAATACCAGCAACAGTGTGTGAAAACCTTGTGAAGACTTACAGAAAACGTTTGACCTCTGTCATTGCCAACAAAGGGTATATAACAAAGTATTGAGAAACTTTTGTTATTGACCAAATACTTATTTTCCACCATAATTTGCAAATAAATTCATTAAAAATCCTACAATGTGATTTTCTGGATTTGTTTTTCTAATTTTGTCTGTCATAGTTGAAGTGTACCTATGATGAAAATTACAGGACTCTCTCATCTTTTTAAGTGGGAAAACTTGCACAATTGGTGGCTGACTAAATACTTTTGTGCCCCACTGTACATGTTA
Source organism: Oncorhynchus tshawytscha (assembly GCF_018296145.1). Classification (NCBI taxonomy): domain Eukaryota; kingdom Metazoa; phylum Chordata; class Actinopteri; order Salmoniformes; family Salmonidae; genus Oncorhynchus; species Oncorhynchus tshawytscha. Next base: position 708,559 of record NC_056434.1, read on the forward strand.
TATATACATTTGCAAAAATGTCTAAAAATCAGTTTTTGCTTCATCATTATGGGGTATTGTGTGTCGATTTAATGAAGGGGAAAAAACAAATGTGGAATAACTAATAACTTCCCGAATGCACTGTATGTCTCTGGATAAAGAGATCCCAGTCATTCAACCGCAGCATATCTATTAATTGGTCTATTTACATCTCAAACAGCCTGAGTCTTTCATCCTTTGTTCCGTTGAATGAATATAATTAGTTGAGAGACAGACAGACTTAGCAGAAGCTGATAAACAAGAGGAAAAACAAACTCATGGACTAGACTCTCTACACAGTAAAACAACTCATGGACTAGACTCCAAACTCTAAAACTATTCCATTAATTATGTTCAACATAGGAGGGCCAAGCACAGGAAGTAGCTCTTTCAGTTTATTATTAGTAGGATGTTGGAGGAGCAGCGAGAGTTCTTCGATATTGGTACTGTCTTTCCAAGCTAGTCAGATGCCATTTCCATTCCAAATTTCTGGAAGCGTGCTTCATAGCTCTGGTATTTTCTGTATACCATGGAGCAAATTTAATTACATTTTTAGGGGGTGTGACTGCATCTAGGGTATTACGCATGGTTAAATTTAGATCCCCAAATGGGTGGTAAACTAATTTTTGTACTCAGACGTCCTTGGGTAGGTGGAGGGAGTCAGGAAGGGCATCTAGGAATCTTTGGGTTGTCTGAGAATATATAGCATGGCTTTTGATAATTCTTGGTTGGTGTCTGAGAAGATTATTTATTGCGATTGCAAACTTAATAAAATGGTGGTCTGATAGTCCAGGATTATGAGGAAAAACATTTAGATCCACAATATTTATTCCACGAGACAAAACTAGATACAGGGTATGACTGATCCAGGATATGACTGTGGCCACGCGTAGGTCCGGAACCATGTTGAACAAAACCCACTGAGTTGATGATGGCTCCGAAAGCCTTTTGGAGTGGGTCTGTGGACTTTTCCATGTGAATATTGAAGTCCCCAAACATTATAAATGCTATCTGCTATGACTACAAGGTCCAATAGGAATTCAGGGAACTCCGTGAGGAGCCCCGTAAACAGTAGCTATAAAAAGTGATTGAATAGGCTGCATAGATTTCATGACTACAAAACTAAGACGTTGGTAAATTCTGTTAAATGCAGAGTTTTGATTTACATTTTTATTAAAAGTAAAAAACCTTATCTTATTGATTTAGGCTAACCCCTGACTTAGTCAGCCAGATGTGGTGATAAACAGCTGTTATTTTCAGCTGTTCATGTGCTGGCTACCTAGCATTAGGCTTTGATCTCTTTAGTGGCGTGGAGCTTTTGCTTATGGACAGTTTATTGGAGCCTGTTCCTGATGGAGCCTGTGATATATGTTCCTGATGGAGCCTGTGATATCTGTTCCTTTTAGAGCCTGTGATATCTGTTCCTGTTGGAGCCTGTGATATCTGTTCCTGTTGGAGCCTGTGATATCTGTTCTTGTTGGAGCCTGCGATATCTGTTCCTGTTGGAGCCTGTGATATCTGTTCCTGTTAGAGCCTGTGATTTCTGTTCCTGTTGGAGCCTGTGATATCTGTTCCTGATGGAGCCTGTGAAAACTGTTCCTGATACAGCCTGTGATATCTGTTCCTGATGCAGCCTGTGATATCTGTTCCTGATGCAGCCTGTGATATCTGTTCTTGTTGGAGCCTGTGATATCTGTTCCTGATGGAGCCTGTGATATATGTTCCTGATGGAGCCTGTGATATCGGTCCCTGATGGAGCCTGTGATACAGTGCCTTGCGAAATTATTCGGCCCCCTTGAACTTTGCGACCTTTTGCCACATTTCAGGCTTCAAACATAAAGATATAAAACTGTATTTTTTGTGAAGAATCAACAACAAGTGGGACACAATCATGAAGTGGAACGACATTTATTGGATATTTCAAACTTTTTTAACAAATCAAAAACTGAAAAATTGGGCGTGCAAAATTATTCAGCCCCTTTACTTTCAGTGCAGCAAACTCTCTCCAGAAGTTCAGTGAGGATCTCTGAATGATCCAATGTTGACCTAAATGACTAATGATGATAAATACAATCCACCTGTGTGTAATCAAGTCTCCGTATAAATGCACCTGCACTGTGATAGTCTCAGAGGTCCGTTAAAAGCGCAGAGAGCATCATGAAGAACAAGGAACACACCAGGCAGGTACGAGATACTGTTGTGAAGAAGTTTAAAGCCGGATTTGGATACAAAAAGATTTCCCAAGCTTTAAACATCCCAAGGAGCACTGTGCAAGCGATAATATTGAAATGGAAGGAGTATCAGACCACTGCAAATCTACCAAGACCTGGCCGTCCCTCTAAACTTTCAGCTCATACAAGGAGAAGACTGATCAGAGATGCAGCCAAGAGGCCCATGATCACTCTGGATGAACTGCAGAGATCTACAGCTGAGGTGGGAGACTCTGTCCATAGGACAACAATCAGTCGTATATTGCACAAATCTGGCCTTTATGGAAGAGTGGCAAGAAGAAAGCCATTTCTTAAAGATATCCATAAAAAGTGTTGTTTAAAGTTTGCCACAAGCCACCTGGGAGACACACCAAACATGTGGAAGAAGGTGCTCTGGTCAGATGAAACCAAAATTGAACTTTTTGGCAACAATGCAAAACGTTATGTTTGGCGTAAAAGCAACACAGCTCATCACCCTGAACACACCATCCCCACTGTCAAACATGGTGGTGGCAGCATCATGGTTTGGGCCTGCTTTTCTTCAGCAGGGACAGGGAAGATGGTTAAAATTGATGGGAAGATGGATGGAGCCAAATACAGGACCATTCTGGAAGAAAACCTGATGGAGTCTGCAAAAGACCTGAGACTGGGATGGAGATGTGTCTTCCAACAAGACAATGATCCAAAACATAAAGCAAAATCTACAATGGAATGGTTCAAAAATAAACATATCCAGGTGTTAGAATGGCCAAGTCAAAGTCCAGACCTGAATCCAATCGAGAATCTGTGGAAAGAACTGAAAACTGCTGTTCACAAATGCTCTCCATCCAACCTCACTGAGCTCGAGCTGTTTTGCAAGGAGGAATGCGAAAAAATGTCAGTCTCTCGATGTGCAAAACTGATAGAGACATACCCCAAGCGATTTACAGCTGTAATCGCAGCAAAAGGTGGCGCTACAAAGTATTAACTTAAGGGAGCTGAATAATTTTGCACGCCCAATTTTTCAGTTTTTGATTTGTTAAAAAAGTTTGAAATATCCAATAAATGTCGTTCCACTTCATGATTGTGTCCCACTTGTTGTTGATTCTTCCCAAAAAAATACAGTTTTATATCTTTATGTTTGAAGCCTGAAATGTGGCAAAAGGTTGCAAAGTTCAAGGGGGCCGAATACTTTCGCAAGGCACTGTATATGTTCCTGATGGAGCCTGTGATATCTGTTCCTGATGGAGCCTGTGATATCTTTTCCTGATGCAGCCTGTGATATCTGTTCCTGTTGGAGCCTGTGATATATGTTCCTGATGGAGCCTGTGATATCTGTTCCTAATGGCCCAAAGAGGAAACTTTCTAAACAAGCGAGTGAAAAAGAGAGAGCCAATATCCAGCACCACTCAGGAGAAGAGAGCCAAGATCAGCACCACTCAGGTGAAGAGAGCCAAGATCCAGCACCACTCAGGTGAAGAGAGCCAAGATCCAGCACCACTCGGTGAAGAGAGCTAATATCCAGCACCACTCGGGTGAAGGGAAACAAGATCCAGCACCACTCAGGTGAAGAGAGCCAAGATCCAGCACCACTCAGGTGAAGAGAGCTAAGATCCAGCACCACTCGGGTGAAGGGAAACAAGATCCAGCACCACTCAGGTGAAGAGAGCCAAGATCCAGCACCACTCAGGTGAAGAGAGCTAAGATCCAGCACCACTCGGGTGAAGGGAAACAAGATCCAGCACCACTCAGGTGAAGAGAGCCAAGATCCAGCACCACTCAGGTGAAGAGAGCTAAGATCCAGCACCACTCGGGTGAAGGGAAACAAGATCCAGCACCACTCAGGTGAAGAGAGCCAAGATCCAGCACCACTCAGGTGAAGAGAGCTAAGATCCAGCACCACTCGGGTGAAGGGAAACAAGATCCAGCACCACTCGGGTGAAGGGAAACAAGAAACTTTAAAAGCTGCCCTTGATTTGTCACCAAAGCCCCATACACTACCCACCATTGCAACCTGTACGCTCTTGTTAGTTGGCCCTCGCTTCATACTCGTCGCCAAACCCACTGGCTACAGGTTATCTACAAGTCTCTGCTAAGTAAAGCGCCACCTTATCTCAGCTTACTAGTCACCATAGCAGCACCCACTCGTAGCACCCGTTCCAGCAGGTTTATCTCACTGGTCACCCCCAAAGCCAATTCCTCCTTTGGTCGTCTTTCCTTCCAGTTCTCTGCTGCCCATGACTGGAACGAATTGCAAAAATCTCTGAAGCTGGAGACTCACATCTCCCTCACTAGCTTTAAGCACCAGCCGTCAAAGCAGCTTACAGATCACTGCACCTGTACATAGCCCATCTGTAAACAGACCATCTATCTACCTACCTCATCCCCATACTGGTATTTATTTATTTATTTTGCTCCTTTGCACCCCAGTATCTCTACCTGCACATTCATCTTCTGCCGATCTACCATTCCAGTGTTTAATTGCTATATTGTAATTACTTCGCCACCATGGCCTATTTATTTCCTTAACTTACCTCATTTGCACTGACTGTATATAGACTTTTCTATTGTTCTACTGTATTATTGACTGTATGTTTTGTTTATTCCATGTGTAACTCTGTGTTATTGTGTGTCGAATTGCTACGCTTTATCTTGGCCAGGTCGCAGTTGCAAATGAGAACTTGTTCTCAACTAGCCTACCAAGTTAAATAAAGGTGAAATTTAAAATAAAAAAAATGTGAACCGCATTTTTTTTTTTTTTAAAGATTTTTAAAATCCAAACGTTGTACACTACACAAGCCTCAGATCACCATGTTCAATGCCGACCTTTGGCTGGAGTGCTGTAAATCTCGTCTCCATTGGACTCTGGAGCAGTGGGAATGCGGTCTCTGGAGTGATGAATCACACTTCACCATCTGGCAGTCTGACGGACCAATCTGGGTTTGGCAGATGCAAGGAGAGCACTACCTGCCCACATGCATAGTGCCAACAGTTTGGTGGAGTAGGAATAATGGTCTGGGGCTGTTTTTCATGGTTCGGGCCTCTTAGATCCAGTGAAGCGAAATGGTAACGCTACAGCATACAATGGCATTCTAGACGATTCTGTGCCTCCAATTTTGTGGAAACAAAACAGATTGGGGAAGGCCCTTTCCTATTTCAGTATGACAAAGCCCCTGTGCACAAAGTAAGGTATTATTACATGTAGCCTAACTGTTTAACCCAACCAGGATACCGTTTCTATTGAGTTCTGTTGATTATTACCCAACCAGGATACCGTTTGAGTTCTGTTGGTTAAAACCCAACCAGGATACTGTTTCCATTGAGTTCTGTTGGTTATAACCCAACCAGGATACCGTTTCTATTGAGCTCTGTTGGTTATAACCCAACCAGGATACCGTTTGAGTTCTGTTGGTTAAAACCCAACCAGGATACCGTTTCTATTGAGTTCTGTTGGTTATAACCCAACCAGGATACCGTTTCTATTGAGTTCTGTTGGTTAAAACCCAACCAGGATACCATTTGAGTTCTGTTGGTTATAACCCAACCAGGATACCGTTTCTATTGAGTTCTGTTGGTTAAAACCCAACCAGGATACCGTTTCTATTGAGTTCTGTTGGTTATAACCCAACCAGGATACCATTTGAGTTCTGTTGGTTAAAACCCAACCAGGATACCGTTTCTATTGAGTTCTGTTGGTTAAAACCCAACCAGGATACCGTTTCTATTGAGTTCTTAATCATGGTCAGATTAATCCTGTCAGTCTTTTCACTAGCCCATATCATGGTCAGATTAATCCTGTCAGTCTTTTCACTAGCCCATATCATGGTCAGATTAATCCTGTCAGTCTTTTCACTAGCCCATATCATGGTCAGATTAATCCTGGCAGTCTTTTCACTAGCCCATATCATGGTCAGATTAATCCTGGCAGTCTTTTCACTAGCCCATATCATGGTCAGATTAATCCTGGCAGTCTTTTCACTAGCCCATATCATGGTCAGATTAATCCTGGCAGTCTTTTCACTAGCCCATATCATGGTTAGATGAAACAAAAATAGCTTTCTTTCACAAGATGTGTTTTTAATTAATGTCAATTTACCAACATTTCTGAAAATGTTATATATATATATATATATATATATATATATATATATATATATATATATATATATGTGGCGTTTTGGAATGAAAGTCTTCTGTCCACCATTATCCTTGTTGTTCCTCCCCTGTTCAGATGATTAACCTGTAGTCTGTCAGGTGCTTGGTACCACAGTTGTTCAGCTCTGCTGTCGCAACGTTCTCCAGCATTCAAACATCCATCATTGCTCTCTGTACAGATAAATAAAGTCCTACTGTAACAACATCATAAATATTAGCATGGTTTTAAAGATCGACTGTGAGTATGACATGTCAGGGTGAGTTATAAGGATTTATGAACCTGATGAATTACTACATGAGCTGCTCTTGCAGGAGCAGCTTGGTTTAGTCTGTTTTCAATATGTTTTCAATACATTCAAATACGCTTTGTTTAGTCTGTTTCCGAAATGTTTTCAATACATTCAATACGGGGCGGCAGGGTAGCCTAGTGGTTAGAGCGTTGGACTAGTAACCGAAAGGTTGCAAGTTCAATTACCTGAGCTGACAAGGTACAAATCTGTCGTTCTGCCCCTGAACAGGCAGTTAACCCACTGTTCCTAGGCCATCATTGAAAATAAGAATTTGTTCTTAACTGACTTGCCTAGTAAAAAAAAAAAAAATACAATACAGTATTTATGCTGCTGTAGTTTATGTGTCGGGGGGCTAGGGTCAGTCTGTTATACCTGGAGTACTTCTCCTGTCTTATCAGGTGTCCTGTGTGAATTTAGGTATATCTCTTTCTCACTCTCGGAGGACCTGAGACCTAGGACCATGCCTCAGGACTACCTGGCCTGATGACTCCTTGCTGTCCCCAGTCCACCTGGCCGTGCTGCTGCTCCAGTTCCAACTTTCTGCCTGCGGCAATGGAACCCTGACCTGTTCACCGGACGTGCTACCTGTCCCAGACCTGCTGCTTTCAACTCTCTGGAGACAGCAGGAGTGGTAGAGATACTCTTAATGATCGGCTATGAAAAGCCAACTGACATTTACTCCTGAGGTGCTGACTTGTTGCACCCTCGACAACTACTGTGATTATTATTAGTTGACCATGCTGGTCATTTATGAACATTTGAACTGGTCGACCGATTAATCGGAATGGCCGATTTTTGGACACCGATTTAGCCGATTATTTCTTACACCAAATTTACACCGTTATTTAATCTTTATTTATCTAGGCAAGTCAGTTAAGAACACATTCTTATTTTCAATGATGGCCTAGGAACAGTGGGTTAACTGCCTCGTTCAGAGGCAAAACGACAGATTTTCACCTTGTCAGCTCGGGGGATCCAATCTTGCAACCTTACAGTTAACTAGTTCAACGCAATAACGACCATTGCACTCCACAAGGAGACTGACAGCCTGTTACGCGAATGCAGTAAAACAAGGTAAGTTGCTAGCTAGCATTAAACTTATCTTATAAAAAACAATCAATCATAATCACTAGTTAACTACACATGGTTGATAATATTACTAGATATTATCTAGCGTGTCCTGCGTTGCGTATAATCTGACTGAGCATACAAGCATACAAGTATCTAAGTATCTGACGGAGCGGTGGTAGGCAGAAGCAGGCGCGTAAACATTCATTCAAACAGCACTTTCGTGCGTTTTGCCAGCAGCTCTTCGTTGTGCATCAAGCATTGCACTGTTTGACTTCAAGCCTATCAACTCCCGAGATGAGGCTGGTGTAACCGAAGTGAAATGGCTGGCTAGTTAGCGCGCGCTAATAGTGTTTCAAACGTCACTCGCTCTGAGCCTTGGGGTGGTTGTTTCCCTTGCTCTGCATGGGTAACGCTGCTTTGATGGTGGTTGTTGTCGTTGTGTTGCTGGTTCGAGCCCAGGGAGGAGCGAGGAGAGGGACGGAAGCTATACTGTTACACTGGCAATACTAATGTGCATATAAGAACATCCAATAGTCAAAGGTAAATGAAATACAAATGGTACAGAGGGAAATAGTCATATAATTCCTATAATAACTACAACCTAAAACTTCTTACCTGGGAATATTGAAGATTCATGTTAAAAGGAACCACCAGCTTTCATATGTTCTCATGTTCTGAGCAAGGAACTGAAACGTTAGCTTTCTTACATTGCACTTTTACTTTCTTCTCCAACACTTTATTTTTGCATTATTTAAACCAAATTGAACATGTTTCATTATTTATTTGAGGCTAAATTGATTTTATTGATGTATTATATTAAGTTAAAATAAGTGTTCATTCAGTACTGTTGTAATTGTCATTATTACAAATTTTAAAAAATGAAATTGTCCGATTAATCGGTATAGGCTTTTTTGGTCCTCCAATAATGGGGATCGGTATAGGAGTTGAAAAATCATAATCGGTCGACCTCTAATTTGAACATCTTGGCCATGTTTTGTTATAATCTCCACCCGGCACAGCCAGAAGAGGACTGGCCACTGATGTAAGAAGGGCTATATAAATACATTTGATTTGATTCAAATATAATTTGTTTAGTCTGTTTTCAATACATTCAGACAGGCTTTGTTTAGTCTGTTTTCAATACATTCAGACAGGCTTAGTTTAGTCTGTTTTCAATATGTTCAGACAGGCTTTGTTTAGTCTGTTTTCAATACGTTCAGACAGGCTTTCCTCCAAACACGTCAGTATATGAGCTGAGTATCTGTGAGGCACAGCTGTGTTATCCCTGATCCTCTGCTAATCATCCTCTAACACACCGTCTCCATGGTGATGATGAGCCCAATCACTCCTCCACACCACTTTAGAGGAGTGACTGTGATTGGTTGACAAGGTATTTGGTGTTTGTGTCACACCCACACAACAACAACAGGATGCTCATTCTGACAAGGGTGTGTCTACAGTATATCATGAGGATAATGAAGTCGTAAACCGGGTTAGAATAAATAACCTCAGGACCATACCAGAATCCTGAACTAGGCTGATACAACATCACCTATGATTTATATAATGAATGATTGGTTGATTGACCTACCAATTGTTTAGAGTGAGCGAGATCCCCACCAATAGAGCCTGTACCAGAGTCTGAGTCTGTTTAAAGCAGGAGTCATACAGAGCAACATGACCATAAAGACACACAGCAACACTGTTGCTACCCAGACAGTCTGCCAGACTACTGGGTATCAAGGTTGATCCAATATACACTGTTGCTACCCAGCCAGTCTGCCAGGCTACTGGGTATCAAGGTTGATCCACTATATTGTGTGGTAGTAACCTAAATACCATTCATATTGTGTGGTAGTAACCTAAATACCATTCATATTGTGTGGTAGTAACATACAGTGCATTCAGAAAGTATTCAGACCCAATGACTTTTTCCACATTTTCCATGTTAGCACATTTAAACAAAATAAAAGATTGAAATATCACATTTACAGAAGTTCAGGGTTCAAGTCCGGGCTCCGGCTGGGCCACTCAAGGACATTCAGAGACTTGTCCCAAAGCCACTCCTGCGTTGTCTTGGCTGTGTGCTTAGGATCGTTGTCCTGTTGGAAGGTGAACCTTCACCCCAGTCTGAGGTCCTGAGCGCTCTGGAGCAGGTTTTCATCAAGGATCTCTCTGTACTTTGCTCCGTTCATCTTTCCCTCGATCCTGACTAGTCTCCCAGTCCCTGCCCTGGAAAAATATCCCCACAGCATGATGCTGCCACCACCATGCTTCATCGTAGGGATGGTGCGAGGTTTCCTCCAGACGTGAAGCTTGGCTTTCACGCCAAAGAGTTCAATCTTGGCTTCATCAGACCAGAGAATCTTGCTTGTCATAGTCTGAGAGTCCTTTAGGTGGCTTTTGGCAAACTCCAAGCGGGCTGTCATGTGCCTTTTACTGAGGAGTGGCTTCCGTCTGGCCACTCTACCATAAAGGCCTGATTGGTGCAGTGCTGCAGAGATGGGAGAAACTTCCATAAAGAAAGATGAACCTTGGAGCTCTGTTAGTGGGTTAACTGCCTGTTGAGGGACAGAATGACAGATTTGTACCTTGTCAGCACGGGGGTTTGAACTTGCAACCTTCCAGTTACTAGTCCAACACTCTAACCACTAGGCCACCCTGCTGCTATGAGTCTCATAGCAAAGGGTCTGAATTCTTATTTAAATAAGGTATTTCTGTTTTGCACCAATTTCTAAAAACCTGTTTTCGCTTTATCATTATTGGGTATTGTGTGTAGATTGATAAGGATTTTTAGAATGAGGCTGTAGCGTAACAAAATGTGGAAAAGGTGAAGGGGTCTGAATACTTTCTGAATGCACTGTAAATACCATTCATATTGTGTGGTAGTAGCCTCAAATGGTCACATACGTGTTTAACAGATGTTATTGTGGTTGTAGCGAAATGCTTGTAACCTAAATACCATTCTTTGACTCGGGCATTGGAATTTCACACTATCTTAAGCATACATTATCGACCCTTCCTTATTCCCCATAGAATCCCCTCTTCAGGGTAAACCTCTGCTTTCAAAAAGCATATCATTTTACTCTTCTGGGTAAACCTCTGCTATCACTGGCCACGTTTACATGCGCACACATATCTCATTTACAATAGTATTGGGATATTGTTGTATTCTGTTTTTGAGTTTACACATATCCCATTTACAATAACCCAAAAAGGTTTGTATTCCGGTTATGAGAAACCCTGATAAGATACCTGGGATATGGTGATCTTAGACAGGTTACTGTGGCATGTCAACATCTTATGTTATATACTTATACTGTCTGCGCATGCTCAGTTTCGCATAAATTTCGTGTGATGAAGTCATCTGATTGTCCAACAAATCACTTCCAAAAGTAGGCTACCTACACATTTCAATACACCATAATCATTCCATAATCATTTATTTGGATGATACTCCATACTGGACGGGATAGCCTACTGGCTACTTTCACCCCTAATTTAGACACGTTTCTGTTTAGAATTTCGGGACATTTGGTAGGCCATTTGTTCGTCAACTATATAGTTAGATACATGCAGCTTCTCTTCTGTCATAAATTGTTGCCCTATGAGACTAAATAACGTATAGTGCTCACCAGAATAATGTCTTACATCGATAGAATTAATGTATTAGTAATCTAGTTAACACCGGTAAAGTTGTCTGTTTCGTTTAGGGACCGGGTAGAAAACGTATTAACTCCAAAACAGTGGAAAGATTGGTCCTGTTCAAAACGTCCAATGTCATCAGTTTGACTGGTTTTAAGGAAAAGAAAAGCTGAGAAAATGATGAAACACCTTTCTGATAGGACAGTTGGTCTTGTGTGCATATTTGATGTGGTTGAAATACTGTTGGCTTGCATAACAGTGTCAAAGACAACACATTACAGCGCATTCCCATTTTCTCAAGAGATGCTGAAAGAAAGAAATATTTCTCCACTCCTGTTCCCGAGACAGAACAAATGTTATTTTATCATTTTTACTGCAAGAAATGCATAATTCTGCAGGAGTTAATATTATATAACGCTACATTTGAGAGGTTATAGACCTACAGCCAGTGTCCATATTTCAGTTACTACTCAATTTAATCCGTATGAATTTAAATGAGGAATATTATGTTTATTCATGAATACAGGGATACTCGTGAGCAGGATATCAAAGGTCCATGTAAAGAGTTTATCCCGAATAAGACCGTAAGCAGAATAGGAGCTACTATACACCAAAGATGTATTGATAATAAACTAAAATGATAAATGTCGATTAACTAATATAGCCTGTAGACAGCTGTTTCTTAAATGTCAGTTAAAGACCATTAAGTCACTGAACTTTTCTTACCGTAGTTAGATTGTTTCCACACAAAATAAATATCCGTTCGCCAAAGTTCCTAAAACGGTTCCGTATGTCGAAACATTCACATTTTATATTAATCCAATGTGCACAGTTTAACCATCTTCCAAAAAGAAAATTAGCCTACATACAGCATCTTCCAAAGAGTTGAGTCGGTTATTATTATACCAGTCGTCCCATCTCCCAACTAGCTACATTCACAACCACTTTTCTGATGATTGTAAATGATGTTTTATGCATTTTTGGGAAACATTCTCAACTGTATACCATTGGCTGAGCGTGGTCAAATGACGTCACTCTTGCTGACATTGATTGGCTGAACACCTTGTCAGTATGTAGTGAGCGAGATTCCACGTGTGCACTTTTACCCCGGCTGCTTGGAGTCCCACTCCAGAGAGACAAATCAAATCCGCTACTTGTTGATTGAGTCAATTGATGGACGTATGTAGTGCGCCATACATATTCTATCCACAATGATACAGTAGCCTACTAGGATTTTTCGTTTGTCTCCAGTTTTTAATGTGGCTTTATGGTGTATTCGACTATTATATTCCTCACATTTTCATTTTTTTTAAATTAATTAATTCACTACTTTGTGAAAGATTATCCCCAAATTAAAGAACCTTTTGATTTTAGACTATAGTGTGAAAATTAACAGAAAGGGCTTTAATATAAAACTTTAGTTCACATGATGATAGTCGTGTCTGCGCTTCACTCTGGATGCGGTTAGGAGACGAACGCTGACAGGCAGGACACAAGAGTTCTCTGAAGGCTACGTGCAGAAAGTCACGCTGCGCTTATTCGTCTTTGCATTTATCTTTATACCATATTTTTTATATGACTGGAGGAAAAACGAACTATCTAAAATAACTCCTGACCTGCTGTCACACACTCAATTCCACATGTTTTCTTCAAATGCACACACAATTCAAATGACATTTAACATTATATTCCCAGCGATTACAAAGGTAATTTTCATTGAAAACAATTAAACAATAGAAACTTGTCAAAAACAATATTAACATGCTCACCTGTCATAATGGTGCCTAAATCTTCAATGATAGAAAACTGTCATAATGTAAATCTTTCTTTTTACAATAATAAATAACAAATAATTTAATATCATTTCACATTATGCACAATGTAATGTTTGACAGCTGGTTAAATAAAGAGAAGAATGGAGGTGAACAGAATAAATAAAGGTGTAGCTGGGATCACTTGGTGGGTAAGGCAAGGTGAGAGGAGGGAGGGAGGGAGCAAGGGGCATGTGGCTCTGCTGTTTAGTTTTGCTAAATGATTGAGAGATATGTATTCAAAAGGACTAGCACAGCAGCAGCTCTGCACAAGTCTGGATACTACTAATTGGACTAGTAGAACATAGTGATATACAGTATGGAATTCTAGAACTATAATTGGACTAGTAGAACATAGTGATATACAGTATGGAATTGTACAACTAATTGGACAAGTAGAACATAGTGATACTAGTGTGACTATTAAAACCTACCCAAACCAGAAACCGTGGATAGATGGCAGCATTCAGGCAAAACTGAAAGCACAAACCACAGCATTGAACTGAAAAAAAATAATAATAATTGAACTGGCCCAGGAGAAGATGGCTGACAATTTACATGCTCCTTAAAAAAATAGATTTTTGTTCGTTTTTTTGCATTGTTTGTGTGCAACCAGAGGGGGAAAGCTATAGACCACCTTTACTCTACACACAGAGACACTTACAAAGCCCTCCCTCGCCCTCCATTTGGCAAATCTGACCATAATTCTATCCTCCTGATTCCTGCTTAAAAGCAAAAATTAAAGCAGGAAGCACCAATGACTCGGTCATTAAAAAAGTGGTCAGATGAAGCGGATGCTAAGCTACAGAACTGTTTTGCTACCACAGACTGGAATATGTTCCGGGATTCTTCCACACTGAGCTAAAGGCTAGAGCTGCCGCTTCAAGGAGCAGGACTCTAACCCAGAAGCTTATAAGAAATCGCACTATGCCCTCCGATGACCCATCAAATAGGCAAAGCATCAATACAGGACTAAGATCGAATCGTACTACACCGGCTCCGACGCTTGTTGGATATGGCAGGGCTTGCAAACCATTACAGACTACAAAGGGAAGCACAGCCGAGAGCTGCCCAGTAACACGAGACTACCAGATGAGCTAAACTACTTCTATGCTCTCTTCAAGGCAAATAACACTGAAACATGCATGAGAGCACCAGCTGTTCCAGACGACTGTGTGATCACGCTCTCCGCAGCCATTGTGAGTAAGACCTTTAATTAACAGGTCAACATTCACCAGGCCACAGGGCCAGACGGATTACCATGACGTGTACTGCAAGCATGCGCTGACCAACTGGCAAGGGTCTTCACTGGCATTTTCAACCTCTCCCTGATTGAGTCTGTAAAACCAACATGTTTTAAGCAAACCACCATAGTCCCTGTGCCCAAGAACACTAAGGTAACCTGCCTAAATGAATACCGACCCATAGCACTCACGTCTGTAGCCATGAAGTGCTTTGAAAGGCTGGTCATGGCTCACATCAAAAGCATTATCCCGGAAACCTTAGACCGACTCCAACTTGCATACCGCACCAACAGATCCACAGATGATGCAATCTCTATTGCACTACACACTGCCCTTTCCCACCTGGACAAAAGGAACACCTATGGGAGAATGCTATTCATTGACTACAGCTCAACACCATAGTGCTCTCAAAGATCATCAATAAGCTAAGGACCCCAGGAGTAAACACCTCCCTCTGCTACTTCCTGACGGGCCTACCCCAGGTGCTAAGGGTATGTAACAACACATAAGCCATGCTGATCCTCAACACACGGGCCCCTCAGGGGTGTGTGGTCAGCCCCCTCCTGTACTCTCTGTCCATGACTGCGTGGCCACGCACACCTCCATCTCAATCATAAAGTTTGCAGACGACACAACAGTAGTAGACCTGATTACCAAAAATGACGAGACAGCCTACAGGGAGGACGTCAAGACCATGGGAGAGTGCTGCCAGGAAAATAGCCTCCCACTCAACGCCAACAAATCAAAGGAGCTGATCGTGGACTTCAGGAAACAGCAGAGGGAGCACGCCCCTATCCACATAGATGGGAGAAGGTGGAAAGCTTCAAGTTCCTCGGCGTACACACTACTGACGATCTGAAATGGTCCACCCACACAGACAGTGTGGTGAAGAAAGCGCAACAGCACCCCTTCAACCTCAGGAGGCAGAAGAAATTTGGCTTTGCTCCTAAAACCCTCACAAACTTTTATAGATGAGAGTATCCTGTCGAGCTGTATAACCGGCTAGTACGGCAACTGCACCACCCGCATACCCCTAGACCTACAAATCTCTAGACATACAAAAACCCTAGACAATACAAAACTAGTGTACCCACCCTAGTCATGCCCTGACCTAACCAAAATATAAAGAAAACAGATATCTTAGGTCAGGGCGTGACAGTACCCCCCCCAAAGGTGCGGACTCCCGGCCGCAAACCTGAACCTATAGGGGAGGGTCCGGGTGGGCATCTACCCTCGGTGGCTGCTCCGGTTCTGGACACAACTCCCCCTCTTTAAGCTGATCCCTCCACCTTTGTAGAACCGGACCGTGGATCATCGCGGTAGGCCCCGGACTGGGGACCGTCGCTGGAGGTTCCGGACTGTGGCCTGTCGTTGGAGGTTCCAGACTGTGGCCCGTCGTTGGAGAGGGAACTGTCGCCGGAAGCTCTGGACTGTGGAGGCGCACTGGAGGCCTGATGTGTGGGACCAGCACTGGTGGTACCGGGCTAATGGCACGCACCTCAGGGCGAGTGCAGAGAGGAGGCACAGGACGTACTGGACTGTGGATGAGCACTGGAGGCCTGATGCGTGGGACCCGTACAGGTGGCACCGGGCTGATGACACGCACCTCAGGGTGAGTGCGGAGAGGAGGCACAGGACTTACTGGACTGTGGATTCACACTGGAGATCTGGAGCGTAGAGCTGGCACAATGTGTCCTGGCTGGATGCTCACTTGAGCCTGGCAAGTGCGGGGCGCTAGCACAGGACGCACTGGGCTGTGCAGACGCACCGGAGACACAGTGCGCAGAGCCGGCGCAGGATATCCTGGTCCAAGGAGGTGTACTGGAGACCAGGAGCGCTGAGCCGGCACCATCCGTCCTGGCTGGATGCCCATTCTAGCACATCACTTCGTAACACGGTATCTGACCAGTCCCACGCTCCCCACGGTAAGCACGAGGAGTTGGCTCAGGTCTCCAACCTGACTCAGCCAATATCCCCGTGTGACCCCCCAAAAAATTTCACATTTATTTATATAGCCCTTCGTACATCAGCTGATATCTCAAAGTGCTGTACAGAAACCCAGCCTAAAACCCCAAACAGCAAGCAATGCAGGTGTAGAAGCACGCAGTTGTAGAAGCACCACGTTTTTAATAAAACCTAAACTCAACAAAACAAACAAGCACAAACTAAACACTCCCAAATCTTAGAGACTTAACCAAAAACACTCACAACTCTTAGAGACTTAACCAGAAACACTCACAGCTCTTAGAGACTTAACCAGAAACACTCACAGCTCTTAGAGACTTAACCAGAAACACTCACAGCTCTTAGAGACTTAACCAGAAACACTCACAACTCTTAGAGACTTAACCAGAAACACTCACAGCTCTTAGAGACTTAACCAGAAACACTCACAACTTAGAGACTTAACCAGAAACACTCACAGCTCTTAAAGACTTAACCAGAAACACTCACAGCTCTTAGAGACTTAACCAGAAACACTCACAGCTCTTAGAGACTTAACCAGAAACACTCACAACTTAGAGACTTAACCAGAAACACTCACAGCTCTTAAAGACTTAACCAGAAACACTCACAGCTCTTAGAGACTTAACCAGAAACACTCACAACTCTTAGAGACTTAACCAGAAACACTCACAGCTCTTAGAGACTTAACCAGAAACACTCACAACTTAGAGACTTAACCAGAAACACTCACAGCTCTTAAAGACTTAACCAGAAACACTCACAGCTCTTAGAGACTTAACCAGAAACACTCACAGCTCTTAGAGACTTAACCAGAAACACTCACAACTCTTATAGACTTAACCAGAAACACTCACAACTCTTATAGACTTAACCAGAAACACTCACAACTCTTAGAGACTTAACCAGAAACACTCACAGCTGTAAATCTCTGCCAAAGGTGCTTTTAAAAAGTATTGACTCAGGGCTGATAGATTTGAATACAATTCAAAAAAGGAGTTTTACTTTGTCATTATGTGGTATTGTGTACAGTCAAGGGCTGTGAACATTTTCTGAAGGCTCTGGATATAGTGCACTACTTTTGACCAGAGCCCTATGGGCCCATTTAAAATGTAGTGTGACGACCCTCCCACTCTGTCTGCCGTATTCTCTCTCTGTTATTTCCTTATTAGGATGCTGGTGGGCGGAGTTGGGAGGGTCGTCAGCTACATGGGAAACACCTGGGCCTGGTGTCTCCCAGGATAAATACACCACTTCCCCATTCATGGAGGAGACTCTCTCCATGCAGACACCTTTATGGATTTTGTTGTGTTTCTTGGTGGTTTTTGGGTTGTTTGCGACAACATCTTTCAACACCCTGCATTATCACATTCATGCATGCAAAACACTCACTTACACTACTGATTACTAATTACACACACCATTGTATATTTTCCTTAGTTGCTTTAGTTAATAAATATATGTTTTGTTACGCCTTATCTCCACGTTGTCTCCCTTTTGTTACGGGCTTTGAGCCGGTTCGTGACATTACTAAATATGGAAAAGGGTGCCTTTTGAGATGCAGACTAATGACACATGGCCCTAGAGAGCAGTATGTAGTCCAGTAACAGTAACTGGGTGTAGAGCCCTGCCCAACCAGTGTTTTGGGTCACTATATCCCTGCCTGCGCTATTACCATTGATTTCCATTATCAAGCTGGTAGCTAGTTCCATTATCAATCTGGTAGCTAGTTCCATTATCAATCTGGTAGCTAGTTCCATTATCAATCTGGTAGGTAGTTCCATTATCAATCTGGTAGCTAGTTCCATTATCAATCTGGTAGCTAGTTCCATTATCAATCTGGTAGCTAGTTCCATTATCAATCTGGTAGCTAGTTCCATTATCAATCTGGTAGCTAGTTCCATTATCAATCTGGTAGCTAGTTCCATTATCAATCTGGTAGCTAGTTTCATTATCAAGCCGGTAGATAGATTCCAGCCTGCGTTGTCACTGACCACAGAATAGAGCTACAACGGCCCTGACCTCTTACCCCTGACCTTCAGTCTCAGGTCATTGGTCTCACCGACAGTAGCCTGAGACTATAGTCAACACAATCCTATATATTGAGACAAGTGAGTATTTTAAAACGATTCAAGATTCTGAGCCTGTCTGGCAGGCTTGGTCCAACAAAGCCAAAGCCCCGGATGGGACAGCATAATATACAAGGAAATCCTCAAAGCTGCTAATGAGAACCTTGAAGACCTAGTACCTAGCTGGTGTGGATTCTGGTGGGGTGTCCCCACCCAGGCACACTAACTGCACACTCGGACATTCAGAGAGGGGGCATACTATTGTGGCCCTGGTGGAACAAAATAATCAAAAGGTCTGATTGCTCAGAGATGCTTTGGGAAAATGGTCACAACTGGGGACCAGTGTGTGTGTGTTTCAAGGTAAGGTGGTGCATCTGAGTGCCATCAGCTAGGACTTGACATTGGTTAAGCAAATCTCCCCATTCTTGCTCAATGTTGCATGCCTTCTCAAACAGCTACGATTGTATCTGTATTCACACATCTTCTCTTGAGTTGGGCTCGGGGATGGAACAACTGTTGAACATTTGAGCTTGTGGTTGTTTGTTGGGGGAAGGGTGGAGAGTGTGTTTGAGTGTATATATGTATCCCACATCTGTTGCTATAGGGTAATGATTTTAGGGATGAATCACAATCATTTTTTGCCAAAATAATAATTGCTTGCCAAAAATGTAATTTTTGTTGCCAATCCTGGTTCTAGGTACCAATCCTGGATATAGGTAACAATCCTGGTTATAGGTAACAATCCTGGATATAGGTAACAATCCTGGTTATACAGTAGGTACCAATCCTGGTTATAGGTACCAAGGTTATAGGTACCAATCCTGGTTATAGGTAACAATCCTTCATAGGAACATTATTACTCATATTATTTGAATTAATTGTGGAAATAAATTAAGATATACAAGATTTTTAAATATTTATTTATTTATTTATTTTACCTTTATTTAACCAGGTAGGCAAGTTGAGAACAAGTTCTCATTTACAATTGCGACCTGGCCAAGATAAAGCATAGCAGTTTGACAGATACAACGACACAGAGTTACACATGGAGTAAAACAAACATACAGTCAATAATACAGTACAGTACCAGTCATAAGTTTGGACACACCTACTCCTTCAAGGGGTTTTCTTTATTTTTACTAATTCATCAAAATTATGAAATAACAAAACAGTTTTAACAAATCAAAATATATTTAATATTGTAGATTCTTCAAAGTAGCCACCCTTTGCCTTGATGACAGCTCACTCATGGCTCACTCATCTCAACCAGCTTCACCTGGAAAGCTTTCCAACAATCTTGAAGGAGTTCCCACATATGCTTGAGCACTTGTTGGCTGCTTTTCCATCACTCTGCGGTCCAACTCATCACAAACCATCTCAATTGGGTTGAGGTTGGGTGATTGTGGAGGCCAGGTCATCTGATGCAGCACTCCATAACTGTCCTTCTTTGTCAAATAGCCCTTACACAGCCTAGAGGTGTGTTTGGTCATTTTCCTGTTGAAAAACAAATGATAATCCCACTTAAGCGCAAACCAGATGGGATGGTGTATGGCTGTAGAATGCTGTGGTAGCCATGCAGGTTAAATGTGACTTGAATTCTAAATAAATAACTGACAGTGTCACCAGCAAAGCACCCCCACACATCACACCTCCTCCTCCATGCTTCATGGTGGGAACCACACATGCGGAGATCATCCGTTCACCTACTCTGCGTCTTACAAAAACACAACAGTTGGAACCAAACATCTCAAATTTGGACTCATCAGACCAAAGGACAGATTTCCACCGGTCTAATGTCCATTGCTCATGTTTCTTGGCCCAAGTAAGTCTCTTCTTCTTATTGGTGTCCTTTAGGAATTTGACCATGAAGACCTGATTCACACAGTCTCCTCTAAACAGTTGATGTTGAGATGTGTCTGTTACTTGAACTCTGTGAAGCCTTTATTTGGGCTGCAGTTCCTGAGGCTGGTAACTCTAATGAACTTATCCTCTGCAGCAGAGGTAACTCTGGGTCTTCCTTTCCTGTGGCGGTCCTCATGAGAGTCAGTTTCATCATAGCACTTGATGATTTTTGCGACTGCACTTGAAGAAACTTTAAAAGTTCTTGAAATGTTCTGAATTGGCTGACCTTCATGTCTTAAAGTAATGATGGACTGTCAGTTCTCTTTGCTAATTTGAGCTGTTCTTGCCATAATATGGACTTGGTGTTTTACCAAATAGGGCTATCTTCTGTATACCACCCCTATCTTGTCACAACACAACTGATTGGCTCAAACTCACAAATTAACTTTTAACAAGGCACACCAGTTAATTGAAATGCATTCCAGGTGACTACCTCATGAAGCTGGTTGAGAGAATGTCAAGAGTGTGCAATGCAGTCATCAAGGCAAAGGGTGGCTACTTTGAAGAATCTCAAATATAAAATACATTTTGACGTGTTTAAAACTTTTTTGGTTACTACATGATTCCATATGTGTTATTTCATAGTTTTGGTGTCTTCACTATTATTCCACAACATAGAAAATAGTAAAAAATAAAGACAAATAAATAAAATAAGTGTGTCCAAACTTTTGACTGGTAATGTAATATATACTGTAGATACTGTATGTATTTTTAATAACTCTATACAGTACAATCGAGGTGAGGGCGTTGGAAATGCTGTTGGCAGTTAATCTGCTTCTGTTCTGTAGGTGGCATTGTGGGCACTTTTTAAAAAACTTTTTAAAGGATCCAATCTCTCAGAGGCCCTGGGATACAGGTGGACAGGGGTGGTCTGCCAGTCACTGGGACGACAATCCAATTTTGGATGGAGGAGATGTTATAGCGGGTGGAATAGTGGGGAACAATTGGAGGTTTACTCAGTAGCTGTGCAAATACCATGGTATACTATATGGACATTTCATCATCAAATCAAATGTTATTGGTCACATACACATATTTAGCAGATGTTATTGCAGGTGTAGCGAAATGCTTGTCAAACCAGCCTCATCATGGTACTTGCTAATGGCAAGTTTACAAACATATATTATGATAAATTGATGGTTAAATAAGTATAGCCAGTTATAATTGTAATGGCTTAACAGAAAATAAGAAATGACAATCAGTATTTACCTGGCTAAAAGAGAAGGAATATAATATCTATTGTTTACAGAAAACATTCAGCAATTTTAGATGAAGTTGTGTGGCAAAAGGACTGGGGGGCAACACTAGACTATACTACGGTTTTAAATACCTCTATGGACCGTGAAGGAAATCACACTACAAACTATCACTCTCCGGCACTTAAGGAGATCACAAATATCATGGATATATTAGAACTAGTGGATATATGGAGGCTTAAATATAGTGACCTAGTGAGATATACATGGCGGAGGCTTCATTAAGTTAGTCGTCTTGACTACTTTCTTATGTCATTCTCGCTGGCACCAAAGGTTTAAAAAGTGTTGATTGGGGACAGAATGTGGTCAGACCATCACATAATTGACATATACATTACTCTTACAGAATATCCACATGATAGAAGTGTTGGTCAATTTCTTCAACAGATGATCAGGTCTATATAATTATCAAACGTATACATTGGTAGTAGAAAGGAAACACTCTTTGTTTAAGTATTGGGATTCTCCTTTAGTAATACAATTGTATGGCAGAAGTTGGTACAGAGTACAGTATAACAGTACATAACAGCTCTCCCCAAGTTCTGCAAAGTGTATGAGACATCCTGTAACTCATATAGCCTCCCCAGTCCTCCTTGCGTGACTTTCCCTGGCAACAACATTTTAATAAATCTAACCTCCCTCTGACAGCAGCAACCATCTTGTCAGCAATTAAAAGCTCCGTTGTGGGTTTGACCGAAACTTGATCTGTCATCACAAGTATAGGGTCATAACAAGGTGAACAAGTCTAAGCATCGTCTGACAGGTGGCTGTTGTCATCAGGCCTGCAGCAGCCTTGTGTTGTCAGAAGACCAGTCATATTGTCAGAACCTCAGATAGCCACGGTGGGGCCCAGACAGGAGGAGTCTGAGCGTAGGCGGTTTCCGCCTTCTGATGGTGTCCGAAGGGCACAACACTCAAAACATGTGTTAAAACACACACAGAGGTCTCCTAAAGAGGAGACCTTACAGTTTATCATAACACAATTTATTAAATTCAACTGATTGGACATGATTTGTCTATACAAGGTCCCACACTTGACAGTGCATGTCAGAGAAAAAACCAAGCCATGAGATCGAAGGAATTGTCCGTAGAGCTCCGAGGCAGCATTGTGTCGAGTCACCGATCTTGAGAAGAGTAACAAATTATTTATGCCGCATTGAAGGTCCCCAAGAACAACGTGGCCTATATCATTCTTAAATGGAAGAAGTTTGGAACCACCAAGACTTTTACCAGAGCTGGTCGCCCAGCCAAACTGAGCAATCGGGGGAGAAGGGCCTTGGTCAGGCAGGTGACCAAGAACCCGATGGTCACTCTGACAGAGCTCCAGAGTTCCTCTGTGACGATGGGAGAACCTTCCAGAAGGACAACCATCTTTGCAGCACTCCACCAATCAGGCCTTTATGGTAGAGTGGTCAGACGGAAGTCACTCCTCAGTAAAAGGCACATGACAGCTTGCTTGGAGTTTGTCAAAAGGCACCTAAAAGACTCAGACCATGAGAAACAAGACTCTCTGGTCTGATGAAACCAAGATAGAGCTCTTTTGCCTGAATGCCAAGCATCACGTCTGGAGGAAACCTGGCAACATCCCTACAGTGAAGCATGGTGGTGGCAGCGTCACGCTGTGGGGATGTTTTGCAGCGGAAGGGACTGGGAGTCAGGATCGAGGCAAAGATGAATGGAGCAAAGAAAAATAAGATAAGAGATCCTTGATGAAAACCTGCTCCAGCACTCAGGACCTCAGACTGGGGTGAAGGTTCACCTTCCACCAGGACAGCAACCCTAAGCATACAGCCAAGACAACGAAGGTGTGGCTTTGGCACAAGTCTCTGATGTCCTTGAGTTGCCCAGCCAAAGCCCGGACTTGAACCCGATCTCTGGAGAGACATGAATATACCTGTGCAGCGACGCTCCCTATCCAATCTGACAGAGTTTGAGAGGATCGGCGGAGGAGAAAGGGAGAAACTCCCCAAATACAGGTGTGCCAAGCTGGTAGCGTCATACCCCAGAAGACTTAAGGACGTAATCGCTGCCAAAGTGCTTCAACAAAGTACTGAGTAAAGGGTCTGAATACATATGTAAATGTGATATCTGTTTTTTATTTCTAATAAATTTGGACAATTTTCAAAAAAATTCTAAAAACCTGTTTTTGTTTGTCATTATGGGGTATTGTGTATAGATTTATGAGGAGGAAATATGATTGAATCCATTTTAGGACAAGCCTGTAATGTAACAAAATATGGGATAAGTCAAATCAAATCAAAATCAAATCAAATTTATTTATATAGCCCTTCGTACATCAGCTGATATCTCAAAGTGCTGTACAGAAACCCAGCCTAAAACCCCAAACAGCAAGCAATGCAGGTGTAGAAGCACGGTGGCTAGGAAAAACTCCCTAGAAAGGCCAAAACCTAGGAAGAAACCTAGAGAGGAACCAGGCTATGTGGGGTGGCCAGTCCTCTTCTGGCTGTGCCGGGTGGAGATTATAACAGAACATGGCCAAGATGTTCAAATGTTCATAAATGACCAGCATGGTCGTATAATAATAAGGCAGAACAGTTTAAACTGGAGCAGCAGCACGGTCAGATGGACTGGGGACAGCAAGGAGTCATCATGTCAGGTAGTCCTGGGGCATGGTCCTAGGGCTCAGGTCCTCCTCCGAGAGAGAAAAAGAGAGAATTAGAGAGAGCATATGTGGGGTGGCCAGTCCTCTTCTGGCTGTGCCGGGTGGAGATTATAACAGAACATGGCCAAGATGTTCAAATGTTCATAAATTATCAGCATGTTCGAATAATAAGAAGGCAGATCAGTTGAAACTGGAGCAGCAGCACGGCCAGGTGGACTGGGGACAGCAAGGAGTCATCATGTCAGGTAATCCTGGGGCATGGTCCTAGGGCTCAGGTCCTCCGAGAGAGAGAAGGAGAGAATTAGAGAATGCACACTTAGATTCACACAGGACACCGAATAGGACAGGAGAAGTACTCCAGATATAACAAACTGACCCTAGCCCCCCGACACATAAACTACTGCAGCATAAATACTGGAGGCTGAGACAGGAGGGGTCAGGAGACACTGTGGACCCATCCGAGGACACCCCCGGACAGGGCCAAACAGGAAGGATATAACCCCACCCACTTTGCCAAAGCACAGCCCCCACACCACTAGAGGGATATCTTCAACCACCAACTTACCATCCTGAGACAGGGCCGAGTATAGCCCACAAAGATCTCCGCCATGGCACAACCCAAGGGGGGGGCCTGAATACTTCCCGAATGCACTGTAAGTATAACTTCTGAAGCCTTTAGTGTAATATTTTCCTCAAATAGACAAGTATTTTAATTTCTATGGTAGCATGATCTTATCTATTTTTGCTAACTTTCTTTTCAACTTTCTATTCATGAGATAATATCTTTATTTCGGGATATGAATACCGAGTATGTCCACTTCAACGTCAGACCATTTTAATGGTAAACTACATGGTAATGTAGTATTTTTTTTGTGATCCAATACATAATATAGAACACTTATCACCATTTTGTCATGGTTCCACCTGGCACCAGGAGACCTCATGACACGTAGGTGTTTTTTATGACTAATTATTATTCACTGTAAGAGAGGTGTGTTTCTGTTACCCCTTGCAGAAGTGTGATTTGTTTGCCGTGTGCATTTGTCTCCTGAGTAGATTTTGAGTCCTAGTGTCATCATGTCACAAATTTGGTTGTAATCCAGAGAGGTTAGAAGACTTATCTAGATCCTCTATGAGGCCGTGGAGGGATCCAAATTGTGGATTTAAAAGAAAACATGAATCATTAGCGTACAATAGCAGCCCTGGATTTTTAGCCCCTTGATATTATTGTTGGATCTGGCTAACATTTCGATGGCCTTTATAAATAGATATGCCGATAGTGGACAACCTTGTTTTACTCCTCTTGACAGCTTAAAACGTTGTGAGAAGTAGTCATTATTTACTATTTTACACATGGGTTACTATACACAACTTTAACCCATTGTATAAGAGCTTCGCCAAATTTGAAAATGGAAATATTCCAGGCATTTATATTTACATTCCAGTTGTACTTTACATGGTTTATCAAAAGCCTTTTCAAAGTCAGCTATGAATACCAGGCCTGGTGTCCCCGATATTTCATAGTGTTCTATTGTTTCCAGTACTTGTCTTATATTATCTCCAATGTATCATCCATGTAAAAAAAACTGTCTGATTGAAATTCATAATATCTGACAATACCTTTGTAATTGTAAGCGATATGCAT
The DNA here is from genome assembly GCF_018296145.1 of Oncorhynchus tshawytscha. NCBI lineage: Eukaryota > Metazoa > Chordata > Actinopteri > Salmoniformes > Salmonidae > Oncorhynchus > Oncorhynchus tshawytscha. The sequence goes on from NC_056434.1 coordinate 734,442, forward strand.
TTAGCTAGAATCTTTTTCATCACACCACTGGAGTGTAAGGGGCCTCCAATTTTTTCAATGGACTGGTTCTTTATGTTTACCACTTGGGTCCTGTTTCAGTAATTATGAAATCAGACATTGTTGAGTATCTGATCATCTAAAATTTATATAGGAGTGTTTAAAACATGCTAATAACGGTCCTCTCAGTACATCAACAAAGGTTTGGTATACTTCCACTGGTATGCCATCAAGCCCTGGAGTTTTCCCAGGGCCTTAATTGCATCAAGAAGTCCCTCCTCTGTAATTTGGCCTTCACATGAGTCTTTCTGTACAGCTGTTCATTTTACATAATTAATGTAAAAAAACAAATCTTTACAATTAACTTCAGTTAGTGGAGATGGAGGAGACTGAAATGTAAACATATGCTTAAAGTACTTTGCTTCCTCTTTCAAAATATTGTTTGGTGAATCATGGGCGACTGTCATTTGTAACAAGTTTCAGTAAATTATTTTTGGTAGCATTTTCATGTATATGTTGAAGATTAAAAAATAATTTGGTGCATTCTTCCCCATATTCCATCCAGTTTGCTTTATTTTTTATAATATATTACTCTGAACAAGTTCCTCCATTTATTTTTGTTTTTCCTCCAACTTTTTCTGTGCCTCTTTGGTATTGTTTGTATTGCTATCTATCTATACTGTTCGTCCCTCTATTTCCTTTCTTAATATATTTGTTTTAGAGCTGAGTAGTGAATTGCATGGTCTCTAAGTGCACATGTAAAAGTGTTCCATACCTTTTAAACCTCTACAGGATCGGTGTCCCTAATCCGGGACAGTTGTTGCTAACGTGCACTAATGTGACTAGAATGACAATGTAAGTAACAGCCAACTTTCCATGGAGATGTCTTATATGGGTAGAAAGCTTAAATTCTTGTTAATCTAACTGCGGTGTCCAATTTACAGTGAATAAATATCATGCTATAGTTTGAGGAGAGTGCACAACAACAAAATACTTTTATCACAGCAACTGGTTTGATACATTCACCTCTGAAGGTAAATAATGTACTTACATTCAGTAATCTTGCTCTGATTTGTCATCCTGAGGGTCCCAGAGATAAAATGTAGCATAGTTTTGTTTGATAAAATCAATTTTTATATTCAAATGTAGAAACTGGATTCTGCAGATTAGTAAGAACATCTCACCCTATGTTCAAGAATGGCCTTTGTCCCTTTATTCAGATTGTAACGTTTCACTTTCAATTATTTGAAAATTAAATCATCTCCAAAATATCGTTATTTTGAAAACAAGCCATAAAAAGTTGTTTGCAATTTCAGGTTAATCTGCCAGAAAATACAGAACACACAATACAACAAATATTATCGTTAAACTCAAATATACAAATGTATTAAATAAAAGTACATAAAAAATGGTGTAATCTTTGTAAATTATATCTCACATTGGACTGGTGGAGTTATGTCACACATGCAGCTAACACTATTATATGGAAATGACTGCTCTACTCAAAAATACAACCAACTAATTGCATCATTACCGTAAAAATGGAAGATGCAAGTGGAAGGGGGATAAAGTAAGGAACTCGCATTAAAGACCAAAATTGACCTCTACTTTCCGGAAACCCAGATAAAGCACTAAATAAACTTCTGTTGGTGCTAAACACGGCTGCTAGAATCTTGACTAGAATCAAAAAAATGGATCATATTACTCCAGTGCTAGCCTCCCTACACTGGCTTCCTGCTAAGGCCAGGGCTGATTTCAAGGTTTTACTGCTAACCTACAAAGCATTACATGGGCTTGCTCCTACCTATCGTTCCGATTTGGTCCTGCCGTACATACCTACACATATGCTACGGTCACAAGACGCAGGCCTCCTAACTGTCCCTAGAATTTCGAAGCAAACAGCTGGAGGCAGGGCTTTTTCCTATAGAGCTCCAATTTTATGGAATGGTCTGCCTATCCATGTGAGAGACGCAGACTCGGTCTAGACCTTTAAGTCATTATTGAAAACTCATATCTTCAGTAGGTACTATGATTGAATGACATTTTAATGGCATCGGACCGAGGCTCTGCATCTGTCCTCGTGCTCCTAGACCTTAGTGCTGCTTTTGATACCATCGATCACCACATTCTTTTGGAGAGATTGGAAACCCAAATTGGTCTACACGGACAAGTTCTGGCCTGGTTTAGATCTTATCTGTCGGAAAGATATCAGTTTGTCTCTGTGAATGGTTTGTCCTCTGACAAATCAACTGTAAATTTCGGTGTTCCTCAAGGTTCCGTTTTAGGACCACTATTGTTTTCGCTATATATTTTACCTCTTGGGAATGTCATTCGAAAACATAATGTTAACTTTCACTGCTATGCGGATGACACACAGCTGTACATTTCAATTAAACATGGTGAAGCCCCAAAATTGCCCTTGCTAGAAGCATGTGTTTCAGACATAAGGAAGTGGATGGCTGCAAACGTTCTACTTTTAAATTCGGACAAAACAGAGTTGCTTGTTCTAGGTCCCAAGAAACAAAGAGATCTTCTGTTGAATCTGACAATTAATCTTAATGGTTGTACAGTCGTCTCAAATAAAACTGTGAAGGACATTGGCGTTACTCTGGACCCTGATCTCTCTTTTGAAGAACATATCAAGACCATTTCAAGGACAGCTTTTTTCCATCTACGTATCATTGCAAAAATCAGAAACTTTCTGTCCAAAAACGATGCAGAAAAATTAATCCATGCTTTTGTCACTTCTAGGTTAGACTACTGACAATGCTCTACTTTCCGGCTACCCGGATAAAGCACTAAATAAACTTCAGTTAGTGCTAAATACGGCTGCTAGAATCCTGACCTCCCTACACTGTCTTCCTGTCAAAGCAAGGGCTGATTTCAAGGTTTTACTGCTAACCTACAAAGCATTACATGGGCTTGCTCCTACCTATCTCTCTGATTTGGTCCTGCCGTACATACCTACACGTACGCTATGGTCACAAGACGCAGGCCTCCTAATTGTCCCTAGAATTTCTTAGCAAACAGCTGGAGGCAGGGCTTTCTCCTATATAGCTCCATTTTTATGGAACGGTCTGCCTACCCATGTCAGAGACGCAAACTCGGTCTCAACCTTTAAGTCTTTACTGAAGACTCATCTCTTCAGTGGGTCATATGATTGAGTGTAGTCTGGCCCAGGAGTGGAAAGGTGAACGGAAAGGCTCTGGAGCAACGAACCGCCCTTGCTGTCTCTGCCTGGCCGGTTCCCCTCTTTCCACTGAGATTCTCTGCCTCTAACCCTATTACAGGGGCTGAGTCACTGGCTTACTGGGGCTCTCTCATGCCGTCCCTGGAAGGGGTGGGTCACCTGAGTGGGTTGATTCACTGATGTGGTCATCCTGTCTGGGTTGGCGCCCCCCCTTGGGTTGTGCCATGGCGGAGATCTTTGTGGGCTATACTTAGCCTTGTCTCAGGATGGTAAGTTGGTGGTTGAAGTTATCTCTCTAGTGGTGTGGGGGCTGTGCTTTGGCAAAGTGGGTGGGGTTATATCCTTCCTGTTTGGCCCTGTCCGGGGGTGTCCTCGGATGGGGCCACAGTGTCTCCTGACCCCTCCTGTCTCAGCCTCCAGTATTTATGCTGCAGTAGTTTATGTGTCGGGGGGCTAGGGTCAGTTTGTTATATCTGGAGTACTTCTCCTGTCCTATTCGGTGTCCTGTGTGAATTTAAGTGTGCTTTCTCTAATTCTCTCTTTCTCTCTTTCTTTCTCTCTCTCGGAGGACCTGTTCTGACTTATTATTATTCGACCATGCTGGTCATTTATGAACATTTGAACATCTTGGCCATGTTCTGTTATAATCTCCACCCGGCACAGCCAGAAGAGGACTGGCCACCACCATAGCCTGGTTCCTCTCTAGGTTTCTTCCTAGGTTTTGGCCTTTCTAGGGAGTTTTTCCTAGCCACCGTGCTTCTACACCTGGATTGCTTGCTGTTTGAGGGTTTAGGCTGGGTTTCTGTACAGCACTTTGTGATATCAGCTGATGTACGAAGGGCTATATAAATTTGATTTGATTTGATTTTGATTTAGTCTGGCCCAGGACTGTGAAGGTGAATGGAAAGGCACTGGAGCTTGCTGTGTCTGCCTGGCCGGTTCCCCTCTCTCCACTGGGATTCTCTGCCTCTAACCCTATTACGGGGACTGAGTCACTGGCTTACTGCTGCTCTTCCATGCCGTCCTTAGGAGGGGTGAGTCACTTGAGAAGGTTGAGTCACTGACACAGTCCTGTAGTCCTGTACTCCCTGTTCACCCACGACTGCGTGCCCACGCACGCCTCCAACTCAATCATCAAGTTTGCGGACGACACAAGAGTGGTAGGCTTGATTACCAACAACGACGAGACGGCCTACAGGGAGGAGGTGAGGGCCCTCGGAGTGTGGTGTCAGGAAAATAACCTCACACTCAACGTCAACAAAACTAAGGAGATGATTGTGGACTTCAGGAAACAGCAGAGGGAACACCCCCCCATCCACATCGATGGAACAGTAGTGGAGAGGGTAGCAAGTTTTAAGTTCCTCGGCATACACATCACAGACAAACTGAATTGGTCCACTCACATAGACAGCATCGTGAAGAAGGCGCAGCGGCACCTCTTCAACCTCAGGAGGCTGAAGAAATTCGGCTTGTCACCAAAAGCACTCACCAACTTCTACAGATGCACAATCGAGAGCATCCTGGCGGGCTGTATCACCGCCTGGTATGGCAACTGCACCGCCCTCAACCGTAAGGCTCTCCAGAGGGTAGTGAGGTCTGCACAACGCATCACCGTGGGCAAACTACCTGCCCTCCAGGACACCTACACCACCCGATGCTACAGGAAGGCCATAAAGATCATCAAGGACATCAACCACCCGAGCCACTGCCTGTTCACCCCGCTGTCATCCAGAAGGCGAGGTCAGTACAGGTGCATCAAAGCTGGGACCGAGAGACTGAAAAACAGCTTCTATCTCAAGGCCATCAGACTGTTAAACAGCCACCACTAACATTGAGTGGCTGCTGCCAACACACTGTCAATGACACTGACTCAACTCCAGCCACTTTAATAATGGGAATTGATGGGAAATGATGTAAATATATCACTAGCCACTTTAAACAATGCTACCTTATATAATGTTACTTACCCTACATTATTCATCTCATATGCATACGTATATACTGTACTCTATATCATCGACTGCATCCTTATGTAATACATGTATCACTAGCCACTTTAACTATGCCACTTGGTTTACATACTCATCTCATATGTATATACTGTACTCGATATCATCTACTGTATCTTGCCTATGCTGCTCTGTACCATCACTCATTCATATATCCTTATGTACATATTCTTTATCCCCTTACACTGTGTATAAGACAGTAGTTTTTTGGAATTGTTAGTTTGATTACTTGTTCGTTATTACTGCATTGTCGGAACTAGAAGCACAAGCATTTCGCTACACTCGCATTAACATCTGCTAACCATGTGTATGTGACAAATAAAATTTGATTTGATTTGATTTGATCTTCCTGTCCGGGTTGGTGCCTCCCTCCGGTACAATTTTTGTCAAGTGTTAGTCAAATCAAATCAAATTATTCACATGCCCCGAACACCACAGGTGTAGTAGACCTTTCCGTTAAATGCTTACTTACAAGCCCCTAACAACAATGCACTACAAATAAGAAAAATAAATAAAAGTAACAAGTCATTAAAGAGCAGCAGTAAAATAACAATAGCGAGACTATATACAAGAGGGTACCGGTACAGAGTCAATGTGTGGGGGCACCGGTTAGTCGAGGTACTTGAGGTAATATGTACATGTAGGTAGAGTTATTAAAGTGACTATGCATAGATGATAACAACAGAGAGTAGCAGAGGAGTAAAGGGGGGTGCAAATTGTCTGGGTAGCCATTTGATTAGATGTTCAGGAGTCTTATGACTTGGGTGTAGAAGCTGAATAGAAGCCTCTTGGACCTAGACTTGGTGCTCCGGTACCGCTTGCCGTGCGGTAGCAGAGAGAACAGTCTATGACTAGGGTGAAAATTTGGCCATTTTTAGGGGCTTCCTCTGACACCGCCTGGTATAAAGGTCCTGTATGGTAGGAAGCTTGGCCCCGGTGATGTACTGGGCCGAAAGCACTACCCTCTGTAGTGCCTTGAAGTCGGTGGCCAAGCAGTTAACACACCAGGCAGTGATGCAACCTGTCAGGATGCTCTCGATGGTACAGCTGTAGAACCTTTTCAGGATCTGAGGACCCGTGATAAATCTTTTCAGTCTCATGAGGGGGAATAGGTTTTGTCGTGCCCTCTTCATGACTGTCTTGGTGTGCTTGGACCATGTCAGTTTGCTGGTGATGTGAACATCAAGGAACTTGAAGCTCTCAACCTGCTCCACTACAGCCCCGTCGATGAGAATGGGGTCATGCTCAGTCCTCTTTTTTCTGTAGTCCACAATCATCTCCTTTGTCTTGATCACGTTGAGGGAGAGATTGTTGTCCTGGCACCACACGACCAGGTCTCTGACCTCCTCCCTATAGGCTGTCTCGTTGTTGTCTGTGATCAGGCCTACCACTGTTGTGTCATCGGCAAACTTAATGATGGTGTTGGAGTCGTGCCTGGCCGTGCAGTTATGAGTGAACAGGGAGTACAGGAGGGGACTGAGCACGCACCCCTGAGGGGCCCCTGTGTTGAGGATCAGCGTGGCGGATGTGTTGTTACCTACCCTTAGCACCTGAGGGTGGCCCGTCAGGAAGTCCAGGGTCCAGTTGCAGAGGGAGGTGTTTCGTCCCAGGGTCCTTAGCTTGATGATGAGCTTTATGGGCAATATGGTGTTGAACACTGAGCTGTAGTCAATGAATAGCCTTCTCACATAGGTGTTCCTTTTGTCCAGGTGGGAAAGGGCAGTGTGGAGTGCAATAGAGATTGCATCATCTGTGGATCTGTTACGGCGGTATGCAAATTGGAGTGGGTCTAGGGTTTCTTGGATAATGGTTTTGATGTGAGCCATGACCAGCCTTTCAAAGCACTTCATGGCTACAGACGTAAGTGCTACGGGTCGGTAGTCATTTAGGCAGGTTACCTTAGAGGTCTTTGGCACAGGGACTATGGTGGTCTGCTTAAAACATGTTGGTATTACAGACTTGGTCAGGGAGAGGTTGAAAATGTTAGTGAAGACACTTGCCAGTTGGGCAGCGCATGTTCGCAGTACACGTCCTGTTAATCAGTCTGGCCCTGCTGCGTTACGAATGTTGAGCTGTTTAAAGGTCTTTCTCCCATCGGCTGCGGAGAGCGTGATCATACAGTCTTCAGGAACAGCTGGTGCTCTCTGCATGTTTCAGTGTTACTTGCCTCGAATCGAGCATAGAAGTAGTTTAGCTCGTCTGGTAGGCTTGTGTCACTGGGTAGCTCTCGGCTGTGCTTCCCTTTGTAGTCTGTAATGGTTTGCAAGCCCGGCCACATCCTACGTGCGTCAGAGCCGGTGTAGTACGATTCGATCTTAGTCCTGTATTGACGCTTTGCCTGTTTGATTTTTCGTCGGAGGGCATTGCGGTATTTCTTAAAAGCTTCAGAGTTAGAGTCCTGCTCCTTGAAAGCGGCAGCTCTAGCCTTTAGCTCAGTGGGAATGTTGCCTGTAATAAATGTTTTCTCGTTGAGGTATGTACGTACGGTCACTGTGGGGCCGAAGTCATCGATGCACTTAGTGATGAAGCCAATGACTGATGTGGTGTACTCCTCAATGCCATCGGAGGATTCCCGGAACATATTCCAGTCTGTGCTGCAAAACAGTCATGTAGTTTAGCATCTGCTTCATCTGATCACTTTTTTATTGATCGAGTCACTGGTGCTTCCTTCTTTAATTTTTGTTTGTAAGGAGGAATCAGGAGCATAGCATTATGGTCAGATTTGCCAAATGGAGGGCGAGGGAGAGCTTTGTATGAGTCTGTGTGTGGAGTAAAGGTTTTACAGAGTTTTTTCTCCTCTGGTTGCACATTTAACATGCTGATAGAAATTTGGTAAAACGGATTTAAGCTTCCCCTGCATTAAAGTTCCCGACTACAAGGAGCACCAGGGTGAACGTTTTCCTATTTTTTTTTATGACGGAATACAGCTCATTGAGTGCGGCCTTAGTGCCAGCCTCAGTCTGTGGTGGTATGTAGACAGCTACGAAAACTCTCTAGGTATATAGTGTGGTCTACAGCTTATCATGGGACACTCTACCTCAGGCGAGCAAAGCCTTGAGGCTTCCTTAGATATCGTGCAAATAACAAAATAACTAATGTAAAATATACCCGTAAAATGTATGTAGGTTCAAAACTTTTGTGAAACAGCACAGTTGAGAAATATATGGCAAATGGAAATCAAAATGATATGGGCTTCAGAGATAGATGAAGGATGGGACTAAAAACAAACAAAAGATAACTATTGTAATTGTAAAATATACTGTGTCCATAAAATGTATATAGTGTGGAAGTAGAAGCCTAAGTGTTGTCCATTAGTTTACTCCAATTAAGGAGGGGTGGTAAGGATATGGGAAAAAATAAAGGAACATATAAGAAACAAATATATGTATAATATATATTTACTAAAAAAGGTATATGGGGGAGTGGAAATAATGCAGAAAATTACATTGGTAAAGCCAAAATCTATCTTAAATATTACAGCTGATCTACCCCTATAAATATTATAAATGAAAGCAGATACTTTACATCCCTTGTAGACTATTTATTAATTTCCAACCATTCATAACACGTTACTGAAAACACAAATAAAAAATTGCATTCACAATTCAAGTGTTCCTGGCTCGTACGGCTAAATTGAAATGGGAACTATTAACCAACAAAACAATGGGTATTTATGAGAGCCGCATCATAAACATCTATGGCATGCAATATAGTGAATAGGCTGTAAAACACAAGGTTGGAGTTTACTGGGAAATAACAAAGTATTCAACAAACAATCTCTAAACATATATTACACTACAGTAAATATACTATTATTATAATATGGTATAAACAACCTATATACAACCTGTGAGAATGTCAAAAGTAAAATGACACAATGGCAAACTCGTAGTAATATTCTGTAGTAAAGCACATTGAATTACACTACAACAGGACTGATACAACATGACTGATACAACATCTTCTCTGTTGTACCAGTCCTGTTGTATCAGTCCTGTTGTACCAGTCCTGTTGTATCAGTCCTGTTGTATCAGTCCTGTTGTATCGGTCCTGTTGTATCGGTCCTGTTGTATAGGTCCTGTTGTATAGGTCCTGCTCTGACCTTAGATATCTCTGTTTTATTTGTATTTTGGTTAGGTCAGGGTGTGACGAGGGTGGGTATGCAAGTTTTTGTATTGTCTAGGTTTTTTTTTTATGTCTAGGGATTTTGTAGTTCTAGAATCATAAAACACGGGACGAGATGTTAAAAACTGTCCATTGTGCCAATAGATGGAATGCACTCGCATGAGATTTGCCGTGATGTTGACAGAGTGGCATGGGAGGTTTATTTCTTAGACTGGGTTAAGATGTCAATTTTGGGACACATCCTCAGTAGTGTGCTTTCGAATCAGTGGGTGTTTCGGCCTTTAATCACTAAACACCCCATCAAAGGTGGCCAGCTAAAGGGTGATCAAGCCTTAGCTAGCTTAGCTAGCTTAGCTAGATTGTGCCTCCAGGTGTAGCAGCTTTGTGAGAGGCTGGTCTTGCAACCTGTCATTATATGCCTGGGAGTCGCTGGAGCTGGGCAGAGGGGGCAGGTCGAGTCCTCGCCATACCATTGATGTAGATTTTTTGGTGATGGAAGCACATCATAAACAGCTCTTATGATGAAGCTGATGTTGCTTGCCTCCATTTGCCAAAGCTCACTCCAGTTGATCTTTCTCCTCTCCAGGCCTTCCCACCGCGTCCATTGCCCTTGTTTAGCAAGAGAGACAGCCTTTGCACTTCTTGCAGTCTCCTCCTGTCTGCGCACCTCCTCAACCACCAGCTTCCTGCGTTCAGATGTTGTTGCCTTATGGAACGTTGGTTTGCTTGCTGCCAGGCCAAAGCCTCCTCTTCCATGCTGGATATTCCCCACAATGTCTTGGTGTCTCAGGGCTGATGTTGCTTGCTGCACAGCCTTGGATGATGTCCATTTCCGTCCAGTTTGTAGGGGAGGTGCAGCCTTGCTAATGGTCTGGTCTTTGGAGTCCTTCAATGTAATCTTAAGTCTTACTTTAGAGCACTTGTACTCCTCCGTTAGACTTGTAAGAGGTAGTTCATGGACCCCTTTGCCATAGAGGCCGATGTTACTCAGGCATCGTGGGACACCCAGCCATTTCTTCACGTATGAGGTAATGGTTCGCTCCATCTTCTCCACTGTTGTTATTGGGACCTCATAGACGGTGAGTGGCCACATTACCCGGGGGAGAAGTCCAAACTGTAGGCACCAAAGCTTGAGCCTCCCAGGCAGTAGGGTCTTGTTGATGTTCTCAAGACCGTCGGCGATGTCCTGCCTTACTTGCTGCACTTGATCTTTACCCGGAGGCTTTCGTTGTACCATCTACCCAGGCTCTTGATGGGTTGCTCAGACACCGTTGGTATCGGGTCATCTCCAATGCAGAACCTCACATCTTTAAGCTGTCCCTTGACTATGGAGATGCTTCGAGATTTGCTTGGCTTGATTTTCATCCGGGCCCACTTGATGTTATCCTGCAGTTTTGCAAGTAACCGCCTGGTGCATGCTGCAGTGGTGGTCAGTGTAGTCATGTCATCCATGTATGCTCGGATAGGTGGGAGACGTAGCCCTTCCTTAGTTCTCTCCCCGCCGACCACCCATCTCGATGCCCTGATGATGACTTCCATGGCCAGAGTGAAGGCCAGAGGAGAAATTGTACAGCCTGCCATTATGCCTACTTCCAAGCGCTGCCATGTTGTTGTGAAGTCAGGTGTTGTGAAACACAATTGCAGGTCTTGGAAATAGGCCTTTACCAGTGTATTGATGGGTTCTGGTATGTGGAAAATGTTGAAGGATTCCCAGAGGAGTTCATGGAGAACTGAGCCAAAGGCATTGGCCAGGTCGAGGAAGATGACATAGAGGTCTCTCTTGTCCTTCTTAGCTGTTTGGATCTGGTGCCAAATCATACTAGTATGTTCCAGGCAACCAGAGGAACCAGGAATGCCTGCTTTTTGTACAGATGTATCAATGTACTTGTTCCTTTCCAGATAAGTGGACAGCCTCTGTGCTATTATACTGAAAAAGGTAATGTGTATGTCTATGGTGGCCTGATACGGTTCCCAATCAGAGACAGCTGTTTATCGTGGTATTTGTTCACATATTTGGGTAGCCATTTTCCCTTTTGCGTTTGTGGGTTCTTATTCTATGTTTAGTTGCCTGTCTGCACTATTCGTATTAGCTTCACGTTTCATTAATTTTGTTGTTTTGTTAGTTTGTTCAGTGTTCTTTCTTTATTGAAAGAAAAATGTACGTATACAACGCTGCACCTTGGTCTCCTTCGTATAACGAACGTGACAGAAGATCCCACGCCAAAAGGACCAAGCATTGTGGTAAGGAGGAGCAGCGTTTAATGAGAGAAATGGACATGGGAGGAGGTCCTGGATGGAGCAGGACCCTGGACGCAGGCTGGGGAGTATCGCCATCCGAAGGAAGACATAGAGGCGGCGAAAGCAGAATGGCGATATTACAAGGAGTTGTACCAACGAGACAAGTACGAGAGGCAGCCCCATAAAAATGTTTGGGGGGAGCACAAGGGGATATTGGCTGAGTCAGGTTGAAGACCTGAGCCAACTCCTCGTGCTTGCCGTGAGCGGCGTATGACTGGCCAGACACCGTGTTATGCCATGATGTGCATGGTGTCTTCAGTTCGCATTCATAGCCCGGTAGCTCCATTCCAGCTCCTCGCATTTGCAGGGCTAGAATAGGCATCCAGCCAGGACGGATGGTGCCGGCTCAACGCTCCTGGTCTCCAGTACACCTCATTGGACCAGGATATCCTGCGCCGGCTTTGCGTACTGTGTCTCCGGTGCGTCTGCACAGCCCAGTGCGTCCTGTGCTAGCGCCCCGCACTTGCCGGGCTCAAGTGAGCATCCAGCCAGGATGCATTGTGCCAGCTCTATGCTCCAGATCTCCAGTGCGCCTCCACAGTCTAGTACGTCCTGTGCATGTTTCCCGCACTCGCCCTGAGGTGCGTGTCACCAGCCCGGTGCCACCTGGTCCCACGCACCTGCCCTCCAGTGCGCCTCCACAGTCCAGAGCTTCCGGCGACAGTTCCCAGTCCAGAGCTTCCGACGACAGTACCCAGTCCGGAGCTTCCGGCGACAGCACCCAGTCCAGAGCTTCTGGCAACAGTTCTCAGTCCAGAGCTTCCGGCGACATTTCACAGTCCGGAACCTCCAACGATGGGCCACAGTCCGGAACCTCCAACGACGGGCCACATTCCAGAACCTCCACAGATGGTCCACAGTCCGGAACCTCCACAGATGGTTCCCAGTCCAGGGTCTCCAGCGACAGTCCCCAGTCCGGGGTTTCTAGCTACGGTCCCCAGTCCGGTGTTTCCAGCGATGGTCCCCAGTCCGGGGTCTCCAGCGACGGTCTCCAGTTTTGGGTCTCCAGTGACGGCCCCCAGTCCGGAGTCTCCGCGATGGTCAACTGTCCGGTTCTCCAGCGACGGGCCACAGTCCGGAACCTCCACATACGGTCCACAGTCCAGGGTTTCGAGTGACGGTTCCCAGTTCGGGGTCTCCAGCGACGTTCCCCAGTCCGGGGTCTCCAGTGACAGTTCCCAGTCCGGGGCCTCCGGCGATGATCCGCAGTCCAGAGCCTCCAGCGATGATCCACGGTCCGGTTTTACAAAGGCGGAGGGATCAGCGTAAGGAGGGGGGGCTGCATCCAGAACTGGAGCCTCCACCGAGTCCTCCCCTATAGATTCAGGTTTGGGGCAGTCCTGTTGTATCAGTCCTGTTGTATCAGTCCTGTTGTATCAGTCCTGTTGTACCAGTCCTGTTGTATCAGTCCTGTTGTATCAGTCCTGTTGTATCTTCTCTGTTGTATCAGTGCTGTTGTATCAGTTCTGTTGTATCAGTCCTGTTGTATCATCTCTGTTGTATCAGTGCTGTTGTATCAGTTCTGTTGTATCAGTACTGTTGTATCAGTTCTGTTGTATCAGTCCTGTTGTATCATCTCTGTTGTATCAGTCCTGTTGTATCAGTTATGTTGTATCAGTCCTGTTGTATCAGTGCTGTTGTATCAGTTCTGTTGTATCAGTCCTGTTGTATCATCTCTGTTGTATCAGTGCTGTTGTATCAGTCCTGTTGTATCATCTCTGTTGTATCATCTCTGTTGTATCAGTGCTGTTATATCATCTCTGTTGTATCATCTCTGTTCTATCAGTCCTGTTGTATCAGTTATGTTGTATCAGTCCTGTTGTATCAGTGCTGTTGTATCAGTTCTGTTGTATCAGTCCTGTTGTATCATCTCTGTTGTATCAGTGCTGTTGTATCAGTCCTGTTGTATCATCTCTGCTGTATCATCTCTGTTGTTTCAGTGCTGTTATATCATCTCTGTTGTATCATCTCTGTTGTATCAGTGCTGTTGTATCAGTCCTGTTGTATCATCTCTGTTGTATCAGTGCTGTTGTATCAGTCCTGTTGTATTATCTCTGTTGTAGCAGTGCTGTTGTATCAGTTCTGTTGTATCAGTCCTGTTGTATCATCTCTGTTGTATCAGTGCTGTTGTATCAGTTCTGTATCTTCTTTTTAAACATTAGGGATCCATTGTAAGTCTAGTGAAGAGAGTTATGTTGAAAGGGACACATCAACCATTTTAAAAAGATGAAGTCTAAGACTGGGATCAGACCAGGCCTAGGTTATATAGACAGAGGGGATCTGAGTACACTCCTAATCTGAGACACTGTGTGAATACGGGCCCATACCTTTTGGAAAGTGAGTTCCTCTGGTTCACTGTCTGTTAGGTTGGAAAGGTCAAATAGTAGCCTGCCGTTTGGTCCAAGGAGAGTTGAATGTGTGTTTGGCTTACATGCTGACCACATCACCGCGTGCGTCGTTTGCGCAAGCATTGCAAAATAAATGTACACATGCATGTTATTCAATAATTGCACCCACATGGCATGCGCGCGTCAGCAAGCATCTGCATAGCCAGGCGCTAAAATAGAACCTAGTTCTATTTGTGGCGCTTCATGCGTTGCAAGTTCCGCCTCTCCCATCTCTTCATTGGTTTTTAGGAGCATATACCCACGTGGGTGATTGAAAGATTAACTGAGGTCCACACTCCAGTCCAGTTGGTGGTGGTAATGCACCTTAAAGTTGTTTGCCAACCGCCACATAAAGTCCAAAGAAGAAGAAGAAGCCTGAAGGAAGAGAGATTACTAGACACTAACTAGGTTTACCCTTTTATCTGTGGATTAATTGTCAGAGTAGAGGATCTTGTGCATTTCAGGTAAAATAACAACCCAATGTTTATATCCCAAGATATAGCTAGCTATCTAAATGTCCATGAATGTGTCATGTGTTTCGACCTGTCCCCAAATTAATGTAGTTAATATAGTTAGAGTTCATTTTGATATTTCAACCTGTGTGTCCTGATCACGTCTGGTGTGGGTGGACAAAATCAACATGCCCGCGATGACGCACGCGGACGCACATGCGCGAGCAGTGTGATCAGCATGTTAGACGTTGCTGTGTTAGTTATTTCAGCGTTGTCTCAGCATTAGTGTTTCCAAAATGAAGGTAACTTTATCAAAATTCCCAGGTTTTCCAGAAATCCTGGTTAGAGGATCCCCGGAATTCGGAGAACAACAGAAGGAAATCCGTAAACCTCCAACCACGATTTCTGGGAAACCTGGGAATTTTGGGAACTTTTTTTGTCCCTTCTCAGCGTTGTCTCCTGAGGGAGAGCTGGCGTCGGGGGATACAGTAGTCCTCCTGCACCTTGCTGAACGGCTCCTCGCCTGAGCTCCGCCTCTCCTCTCCTCCAGTCACAGACTTCCTCCTATCACACACTCCGGCTGTGCTCCCGCTCCGGGGACGCCCCGCATCCAGTCTGCTGGCCACCTTCCAAACAGCCAATCAAAAACAGCATTAGTTTAATGCTTTATGATGACAACAAGGAAGCTGGGAGACTGGGGTCAGGTATCATGCTTCTGGTGTTGTGGACAGGTATCATGCTTCTGGTGTTGTGGACAGGTATCATGCTTCTGGTGTTGGGGTCAGGTATCATGCTTCTGGTGTTGGGGTCAGGTATCATGCTTTCATGGTTTTGGTGGAGCAGGTAATGCCCACGTGGTGGACAGGTATCATGCTTCTGGTGTTGGGGTCAGGTATAATGTTCTGGTGTTGAAAGGTATCATGCTTCTGGTGTTGGTCATGCTTCTGGTGTTAGGGTCAGGTATCATGCTTCTGGTGTGGGGTCAGGTATCATGCTTCTGGTGTGGGGTCAGGTATCATGCTTCTGGTGTTGTGGACAGGTATCAGTCCATGCTTGGTGGTGGGGTTGTGGACAGGTATCATGCTTCTGGTGTTGTGGGTCATGTTTGCCAACTGGTGTTGTGGTCAGGTATCATGCTTCTGGTGTTGTGGACAGGTATCATGCTTCTGCAGGTATCATGCTCTGGTGTTGGGGGTATCAGCTTCTGGTAATGCTTCTGGTGTTGTGGACAGGTAGGGTCAGGTATCATGCTTCTGGTGTGGTGTTGGGGTGGACAGGTCAGGTATCATGCTTCTGGTGTTGGGGTCAGGTATAATGCTTCTGGTGTTGTGGAGGTATCATGCTTCTGGACACTAACTAGGTTTAGGTATCATGCTTCTGGTGTTGGGTCAGGTGGATTAATTGCTTCTGGTGTTGGGGTCAGGTAGGGTGTTGGGGTCATCATGCTTCTGGTGTTGGGGTCAGGTATTTCATGTTTCAAATCAGGAGAACAAGTCAGTGAGTCAGCGTGGTGGGGATATCATCAAGTGTGGTAGTGGGGATTAGCATCACCAGTGTGGTAAATGTCCATCATCATTGTGGTAGTGGGGATTAGCATCATCAGCATGGTCCCCAAATTAAGAGTGTAGTCACCAGTGTGTTGGGGATTAGCATCATCAGTGGTAGTGGGGAGTTCATTAGCATCATCATTGTGGTAGTGGGGATTAGCACTATCAGTGTGTAGTGGGGATTAGCATCATCATTGTGGTGGTGGGGATGAGCATCATCAGCCTGTGGTGGTGGGGATTAGCATCATCAGCGTGGTGGTGGGGATTAGCATCATCAGAGTGGTAGTGGGGATTAGCATCATCAGTGGTAGTGGGGATTAGCATCACCAGTGTGGTAGTGGGGATTAGCATCATCCGGCTGTTGTCTTAGCATCATCAGAGTGGTAGTGGGGATTAGCAAAATGTGTGGTAGTGGGGATTAGCATCAAAATTGTGGTAGTGGGGATTAGCATCATCAGTGTGGTAGTGGGGATTAGCATCAGCGTGGTGGTCCATTAGCATCATCAGAGTGGTAGTGGGGATTAGCATCATCAGGTGGTAGTGGGGATTAGCATCATCCGTGTGGTAGTGGGGATTAGCATCATCATTGTGGTAAGGGGATTAGCACTCATCAGTGTGGTAGTGGGGATTAGCATCATCAGCGTGGTGGTGGGGATTAGCATCATCAGCGTGGTGGTGGGGATTAGCATCATCAGAGTGGTAGTGGGGATTAGCATCATCAGAGTGGTAGTGGGGATTAGCATCACCAGTGTGGTGGGGATTAGCATCATCATTGTGGTAGTGGGGATTAGCACTATCAGTGTGGTAGTGGGATTAGCATCATCAGCGTGGTGGTGGGGATGAGCATCATCAGAGTGGTAGTGGGATTAGCATCATCAGCGTGGTGGTGGGGATTAGCATCATCAGAGTGGTGGGGATTAGCATCATCAGAGTGGTAGTGGGGATTAGCATCATCATTGTGGTAGTGGGGATTAGCACTCCAGTGTGGTAGTGGGGATTAGCATCATCAGCGTGGTGGTGGGGATGAGCATCATCAGAGTGGTAGTGGGGATTAGCATCATCAGCGTGGTGGTGGGGATGAGCATCATCAGAAAGTGGGGATTAGCATCATCAGAGTGGTAGTGGGGTTAGCATCACCAGTGTGTTGGGGATTAGCATCATCATTGTGGTAGTGGGGATTAGCACTATCAGTGTGGTAGTGGGGATTAGCATCATCATTGTGGTAGTGGGGATTAGCACTATCAGTGTGGTAGTGGGGATTAGCATCATCAGCGTGGTAGTGGGGATTAGCATCATCAGCTGGTGGTGGGGATTAGCATCATCAGAGGGTAGGTTAGCATCATCAGTGTGGTAGTGGGGATTAGCATCACCAGTGTGGTAGTGGGGATTAGCATCATGTGTTAGTGGGGATTAGCATCATCAGGCTGTTGGTCATTAGCATCATGAGTGGTAGTGGGGATTAGCATCATCAGAGTGGTTCTGGTGGTGGGGATTAGCATCATCATTGGTAGTGGGGATTAGCACTATCAGTGTGGTAGTGGGGATTAGCATCATCAGCGTGGTGGTGGGGATGAGCATCATCAGGTATCATGCATCATCAGCGTGGTGGTGGGGATTAGCATCATCAGAGTGGTGTGGGGGGTTAGCATCATCCTGTGGTAGTGGGGATTAGCATCATCATTGTGGTGGTGGGGATTAGCATCATCAGCGTGGTCATCATCGGTGTGGTGGGGATTAGCATCATCAGGTATCATGCATCACCTGGTGTTGGGGATTAGCAGGTATCATGCACTCTGGTGTGGTGGGGTTAGCATCATCATTGTGGTAGTGGGGATTAGCACTATCAGTGTGGTAGGGGGATTAGCATCAGGTATCATGCATCATCAGCGGTGTGGGGATTAGCATCATCAGAGTGGTAGTTTAGCATCATCAGTGTGGTGGGGTTAGCAGGTAGTCATGCATCACCAGTGTAGTAGTGGGGATTAGCATCATCCGGCTGTTGGTCAAATCAGTGGTAGTGGGGATTAGCATCATCAGTGGTGAGGATTAGCATCACCAGTGTGGTGGGGATTAGCATCATCAGTGTGGTAGTGGGGATTAGCATCACCAGTGTGGTAGTGGGGATTAGCATCATCATTGTGGTAGTGGGGATTAGCATCATCAGCATGGTAGTGGGGATTAGCACTATCAGTGTGGTAGTGGGGATTAGCATCATCAGCGTGGTGGTCGGGATTAGCATCATCAGAGTGGTAGTGGGGATTAGCATCATCAGAGTAGTAGTGGGGATTAGCATCATCATTGTGGTGGTGGGGATTAGCATCATCAGTGTGGTGGTGGGGATTAGCATCATCAGCGTGGTGGGGATTAGCATCATCCGAGTGGTGTGGGGATTAGCATCATCAGTGTGGTAGTGGGGATTAGCATCATCAGTGTGGTAGTGGGGATTAGCATCATCAGAGTGGTAGTGGGGATTAGCATCATCCGTGGGTAGTTAGCATCATCATTGTGGTGGTGGGGATTAGCATCATCAGCGTGGTGGGGATTAGCATCATCGGCGTGGTGGGGATTAGCATCATCATTGTGGTAGTGGGGATTAGCACTATCAGTGTGGTAGTGGGGATTAGCATCATCATTGTGGTAGTGGGGATTAGCACTATCAGTGTGGTAGTGGGGATTAGCATCATCAGCGTGGTGGTGGGGATGAGCATCATCAGAGTGGTAGTGGGGATTAGCATCATCATTGTGGTAGTGGGGATTAGCACTATCAGTGTGGTAGTGGGGATTAGCATCATCAGCGTGGTGGTGGGGATGAGCATCATCAGAGTGGTAGTGGGGATTAGCATCATCAGCGTGGTGGTGGGGATTAGCATCATCAGAGTGGAAGTGGGGATTAGCATCATCAGAGTGGTAGTGGGGATTAGCATCACCAGTGTGGTGGGGATTAGCATCATCATTGTGGTAGTGGGGATTAGCACTATCAGTGTGGTAGTGGAGATTAGCATCATCAGCGTGGTGGTGGGGATGAGCATCATCAGAGTGGTAGTGGGGATTAGCATCATCAGAGTGGTGGTGGGGATTAGCATCATCAGAGTGGTAGTGGGGATTAGCATCATCAGAGTGGTAGTGGGGATTAGCATCATCAGAGTGGTGGGGATTAGCATCATCAGAGTGGTAGTGGGGATTAGCATCATCAGAGTGGTAGTGGGGATTAGCATCATCAGAGTGGTGGGGATTAGCATCATCAGAGTGGTAGTGGGGATTAGCATCATCAGTGTGGTAGTGAGGATTAGCACCATCAGTGTGGTAGTGGGAATTAGCATCATCAGCGTGGTAGTGGGGATTAGCACTATCAGTGTGGCGGGGATTAGCATCATCAGAGTGGTGGTGGGGATTAGCATCATCAGAGTGGTAGTGGGGATTAGCATCATCAGTGGTGGGGATTAGGGGTGGTGGGGATAGCATCATCAGAGTGGTAGTGGGGATTAGCACTATCAGTGTGGCGGGGATTAGCATCATCAGAGTGGTAGTGGGGATTAGCATCATCAGAGTGGTAGTGGGGATTAGCATCCTCAGTGTGGTAGTGGGGATTAGCATCATCAGAGTGGTAGTGGTTACAGGTTAACTGTAAACAGGTTAACTACCTTATTACTACAGTACAGAGGGGATATAGGGGACATGCAGGTTGCTGGGGTTATAGGAGTGTGTTGTGACCTCACCTCTTTGTGGAAGCGGTGTGAGCATTGCAACTCCTGGACTCCTCCTCCTCCATTGCACATGTCTTCATGGCTGTCCGCTTCCCTCTGGAATGGATTACAGTTACATTAGTAATTATGTAACTGTAATTATTGCAAATTAGTATGAAAGTATCACTGGGCTTGATATGAGTTATCAAACAATCTCACATGTTTTTTATTGATCATCACTGATAAAACAACAGCAGCAGCATCATTGATGGAACAGTGCCCAGTCAATGATGGAACAGTGCCCAGTCATTGATGGAACAGTGTCCAGTCATTGATGGAACAGTGCCCAGTCATTAATGAACAGTGCCCAGTCAATGATGGAACTGTGCCCAGTCATTGATGGAACAGGCCATTTGCCACCCGTCCATCTATATTAATCCATATACATTATAGTTATATCCCTCTACTGTCTCTGTACCTACCGTGGACATGACCTTCTTGTTGTGGAGCCTCAGTCTCCTTTTGAAGGACTCGGCCAGCTCTGGGATGGTGGTGATGCGCTTCTCTTGGAGGGCTGATTTGACCCTGTTGTTTCCGTCGGAGGACGCACGGCGAGCTCGGGGGTGGTTCCTTACCTCTGACCCCTTCTCCTCCAGGGGTTTCATGTGGACGGGCGTAGGCGCCATAGTGTCGGCGGCTGCTGCATGGAGACAACTCAGCTGCATGACGTTTAGTTGGGACTGAGGAGAGCAGAGAAGGGTCAGGGTTGGCTGCTTATGTCAGAGAGTTGGTTCAATGTCACTTTGCTTCCTGGGTCAGTCATTGTGCACAGGGATACGGTTAGGGTTAGTTCTTGTACACAGTTTGTTTATACCCATGGTGAATATAAAACACGTGTCAATATTAATATTGACTCTTCATTCTCTAATACTATTGTTAATCTAGTCCACTGTCTAAAAAAAGACCTTCCAATAAAACAACCTCCCATTGCATTTCACAATGGATTCATGTTCAGTAATATTGATTTCCCATCAACCAGTTGATTACCTCAGGGTGTTGACAACATGTGTGAGTAACGTACAGTTAGGAATATATCTACAGTTCCCTGAAGGAGGGAACGTGGTATAACATACTATGGGGAGTCAACAACCAATCCTATTCAACTGGTTATTTAATTACATTTTTTATTTTACCTTTATTTAACTAGGCAAGTCAGTTAAGAACAAATTCTTATTTTCAATGACGGCCTAGGAACAGTGGGTTAACTGCCTGTTCAGGGGCAGAACAACAGATTTGTACCTTGTCAGCTCGGGGGTTTGAACTTGCAACCTTCCGGTTACTAGGCCAACGCTCTAACCAATAGGCTACCCTGTAATATTTAATATTTCCTCAATTCAGTACCGCCCTTCAGCCTAAACCACCTGAGGACGTGGTGGCGGCAAAATAAGTTATACCTCATTCCCTCCTTCGGGAAACAGTAGTTATATTCATAACTGTACGTTCCCTTTCACTCGGTCACTCAGTATAACATACCTTGGGGACATACAATTACACTCCTAGGAGGCCCACAGCACCCAAGCACACACAGGTTCCACCGGCTCCAAACTGTCAGAGACCCATATCCAGAACCTGCTGCAACTTGGCTATGCGCACTGACTGCCCAAGTCCTTAGACCCCACGGTTCTAAGAATAATACTTGCCTTGCTAGCCTGAAATGTCAGAACTCGTACAAGGAACTGTAAGTCCAAAACAACAAAACACCAAGGTGACTTGATGAAGCGCACACGTTGCACTGCATAGCATCGACCAGAGTTATGAACCACAGCAACCCGAGGCGCAAACTCACAGGGAAACTGTGGTAACCAGGGCAAAACGCTTCCAAATCAAACTTTATTTGGTGCCATTTATACAGGTAACGAGTGGAGGACAGAGGAGCCTCTTAAAGAAGAAGTTACAGGTCTGTGAGAGCCAGAAATCTTGCTTGTTTGTAGATGACCAAATACTTATTTTCCACCATAATTTGCAAATAAATTCATTAAAAATCCTACAATGTGATTTTCTGGATTTTATTTTCTCATTTTGTCTGTCATAGTTGAAGTGTACCTATGATGAAAATTACAGGCCTCTCTCATCTTTTTAAGTGGGAGAACTTGCACAATTAGTGGCTGACTAAATACTTTTTTGCCCCACTGTAAGTCTCTCACTGTTGCAGCCTGTTATAGACCCCCCTCAGCTCCCAGTTGTGCCCTGGACACTATATGTGAATTGATTGCCCCTCATCTATCTTCAGAGTTCGTTCTGTTAGGTGACCTAAACTGGAATATGCTTAACACCCCGGCAGTCCTACAATCCTACAATCTCAGCTAGATGCCCTCAATCTCACACAAATCACCAAGGAACCCACCAGGTACAACCCTAAATCCGTATACGTGGGCACCCTTATAGATATTATCCTGACCAACTTGCCCTCCAAATACACCTCTGCAGTTTTCAATCAGGATCTCAGCGATCACTGCCTCATTGCATGCATCCGCTATGGGACCGCGGTCAAACAATCATCCCTCATCACTTTCAAACGCTCCCTGAAACACTTCTGCGAGCAGGCCTTTCGAATCGACCTGGCCCGGGTATCCTGGAAGGATATCGACCTCATCCCGTCAGTCGAGGATGCCTGGTCTTCATTTAAAAGTAATTTCCTCACCATCTTAAATAAGCATTCCCCTTTCAAAAAATGTAGACCTAAGAACAGATATAGCCCGTCGTTCATCCCAGACCTGACTGCCCTTGACCAGCACAAAAACATCCTTGGCGGACTGCAATAGCATCGAATAGTTCCTGCGAAATGCAACTGTTCAGTTAAGTCAGGAACCAACACACGCAGTCAGTCAGGAAAGCAAAGGCTAGCTTTTTCAAACAGAAATTTTCATCCTGTAGCTCTAACTCCAAAAAGTTTAGGGACACTGTTATTGGCGGAAATCCAAGATGGCGTAGCAGTCAGACGTATTTGTCCTTTGTCTTGTCGTGTCCCATGTATATATATTTTTATACTGTATATTTTTCTTTGCATATCTTTTTATACTTTTCTAAACCCTTACTTCAAAATACTCTCCTGCAACCCGCCTCACCCAATGTGGTGTGGACCTGCTTTTTCTCTAACGTATTTTCTTTGCCTCTTACTGGAATCTCTCCAACATAAACTAGCCAGCTAACTAGCCAGCTAACGGTCATCAGCTAACCTCTAACTCGGAAAGCTCTCGCCAGTTTGTACCACACGATTCAACCAGAGCATACGGACCTATTTTTCTCTCCATATCCCCGGATTCCTATCGCAAGCTCTGAACCTTATCACCTTCCGACCTTCGCAGCTAACGTCCCCTGAATGCTAGCTGTCTAGAGCACAACGGACTGTTGGCTTACGAGGCCCATCGAATACATTCCGAAGCCACTAGCTAGCAGTCAGCTATCCTTTGCTAGCGGTCATCAGCTACCTTTATCCCAGACTCTCACCAGTCTGTACAGCGTGACTCAAACCAGAGCTAGTCGGACTTATTCTTACCATAAGCTCTGAACCTATTTTTATTTTTTTTATAAAAAAATGTATTATGATTTTTAAAATATTTTTAAATTCCACCTGGAATTATAGCAGCTAACGACCCCTGAACGCACAGCCGCTAATCTGCGGCCTGCTAGCCATCTAAAGCACATTGGACTGCTGGCTTAAGAGGCCCTTAAGAGGCACCTATACATATTTTGCCAATTGGCCTGGTTTACCACACGAAGCCCTGCTGATCCGTCCTCTGATGTAACTGCACGAGGGGGCCACAACAGACTTCCCTCCGTCGTATCATCCCTCTAAAGACTTTCTGTTAGCCTGCTAGCCCCATGCCGCTAGCTGCCTGAAGCCACGCACTGGACTTGTATGATCACATGGCTACGCATGCCTTTCCCTAACGTCACCATGCCGTGTCGATTGCTGTTCTGGTTTGTAACTATTGTTTTATTTCACTGTAGAGCCTCTAGCACTGCTCAACACGCCTCGGCTAACAATTTAGGTCCACCCCCCCCCCCCACACACGCAGTGACATCACCTGGTTTAAATGCTATTTCTAGAGACAATATCTCTTTCATTATCACTATATGCACAGCTTTACCCTCACTGTATTCACAACCTACTATACCTTTGTCTGTACATTATGCCTTGAATATATTCTACCGTGCCCAGAAATCTGCTCCTTTTATTCTCTGTTCTGAACGTACTAGGCGTCCAGCTCTGTTAGTCTTTAGCCGTACCCTTATCCTACTCCTCCTCTGTTCCTCTGGTGATGTAGAGGTTAATCCAGGCCCTGCAGTGTCTACCTCCACTCCCATCCCCCAGGCTCTCTCATTTGTTGACTTCTGCAACCGTAAAAGCCTTGGTTTCATGCATGTTAACATTAGATGCCTCCTCCCTAAGTTTGTTTTATTCACTGCCCTAGCACACTCCACCAATTCAGATGGCCTAGCCGTGTCTGAATCCTGGCTTAGGAAGACCACTAAAAACCTTGAAATTTCCATTCCTAACTATAACATTTTCCGACAAGATTGAGCTGCCAAAGGGGGCGGTGTTGCAATTTACTGCAAAGATAACCTGCAGAGTTCTGTCTTACTATCCAGGTCTGTACCCAAACAATTTGAGCTTCTACTTCTAAAAACAAACAAGTCTCTCACCGTTGCCGCTTGCTATAGACCACCCTCTGCCCCCAGCTGTGCCCTCAACACCATATGTGATTTGATTGCCCCCCATCTATCTTCTGAGCTCGTGCTGCTAGGTGACCTAAACTGGGACATGCTTAACACCACGGCCATCCTACAATCTAAGCTTGATGCCCTCAATCTCACACAATTTATTAATGAACCTACCAGATATAACCCCAAATCCGTAAACACTGGCACCCTCATAGATATCATCCTAACTAACTCACCCTCCAAATACACCTCTGCTGTTTTCAACCAAGATCTCAGCGATCACTGCCTCATTGCCTGCATCCGTAATGTGTCTGCGAGCAAACGACCAGCCCTCATCACTGTCAAACGCTCCCTAAAACACTTCTGCGAGCAGGCCTTTCTAATCGACCTGGCCGGTGTATCATGGAACGACATTGACCTCATCCCGACAGTAGAGGATGCCTGGTTATTCTTTAAAAGTGCCTTCATCACCATCTTAAATAGGCATGCCCCGTTCAAAAAATGTAGAACCAGGAATAGATATAACCCTTGGTTCACTCCAGACCTGTCTGCCCTTGACCAGCACAAAAACATCCTGTGGCGTTCTGCATTAGCATCGAATGGCCCCCGTGATATGCAACTTTTCAGGGAAGTTCGGAACCAATATACACAGGCAGTTAGGAAAGCTAAGGCTAGCTTTTTTAAACAGAAATTTGCATCCTGCAGTACAAAGTCTAAAAAGTTCTGGGACACTGTAAAGTCCATGGAGATTAAGAGCACCTCATCCCAGCTACCCACTGCTCTGAGGCTAGGAAACACTGTTACAACCAACAAATCCACTATAATAGAGAATTTCAATAAGCATTTCTCTACGGCTGGCCATGCTTTCCACCTGGCTACCCCTACCCTGGTCAACTGCCCGGCACCCTCCACAGCTACCCGCTCAAGCCCCCACCATTTCTCCTTCACCCATATCCAGATAGCTGATGTTCTGAAAGAGCTACAAAATCTGGACCCCTACAAATCAGCCGGGCTAGACAATCTGGACCCTCTCTTTCTAAAACTTTCTGCCACCATTGTTGCAACCCCTATTACCAGTCTGTTCAACCTCTCTTTCGTATCATCCAAGATCCCTTGAGATTGGAAAGCTGCCACGGTCATCCCCCTCTTCAAAGGGGGTGACACTCTAGACCCAAACTGTTATAGACTTATATCCATCCTGCCCTGCCTTTCTAAAGTCCTCGAAAGCCAAGTTAATAAACAGATCACCGACCATTTTGAATCCCACCGTACCTTCTCCGCTGTGCAATCCGGTTACCGAGCTGGTCACGGGTGCACCTCAGCCAAGCTCAAGGTACTAAATGATATCATAACCGCCATCAATAAAAGACAGTACTGTGCAGTTGTCTTCATCGACCTGGCCAAGTCTTTTGAATCTGTCAATCACCGTATTCTTATCGGCAGACTCCACAGCCTTGGTTTCTCTAACGACTGCCTCGCCTGGTTCACCAACTACTTTGCAGACCGAGTTCAGTGTGTCAAATCGGAGGGCCTGTTGTCTGGGCCTCTGGCAGTCTCTAAGGGGGTAACACAGGGTTCAATTCTTGGGCCGACTCTTTTTTCTGTATATATCAATGATGTCGCTCTTGCTACGGGTGATTCCCTGATCCACTTCTACGCAGACAACACCATTCTGTATACATCTGGCCCAATTTGGACATTTGGACACTGTGTTAACTAACCTCCAAACGAGCTTCAATGCCATACAACACTCCTTCCGTGGCCTCCAACTGCTATTAATAGCTAGTAAAAACCAAATGCATGCTCTTCAACTGTTCGCTGCCAGCCCAACTAGCATCACTACCCTGGACGGTTCTGACCTAGAATATGTGGACAACTACAAATACCTAGGTGTCTGGCTCGACAGTAAACTCTCCTTCCAGACTCATATTAAACATCACCAATCCAAAATCAAATCTAGAATTGGCTTCCTATTTCGCAACAAAGTGTCACGCCCTGACCTTAGAGATCCTGTTTATGTCTCTTTTTAGGTTTGGTCAGGGTGTGAGTTGGGGTGGGTATTCTATATTCTATTATTTGTATTTCTATGTCTTCGTCGGGTAGGGTTCTCAATCAGGGACAGCTCTCTATCGTTATCTCTGAGAACCATACTTAGGTAGCCCTTTTTTCCACCTGTCTTTGTGGGAAGTTGACTTTGTTTAGGGCACATAGCCTTTAGCTTCACGGTTTGTTTTGTAGTATTTATTGTTTTGTCGGCGTATTCATTTAAATAAAGGAATATGTATGCTCACAACGCTGCACCTTGGTCCTCTTCTTACAACGGCCGTGACACAAAGCCTCCTTCACTCACGCCGCCAAACTTACCCTAGTAAAACTGACTATCCTACCGATCCTTGACTTCGGCAATGTCATCTACAAAATAGCTTCCAATATTCTACTCAGCAAACTGGATGCAGTCTATCACAGTGCCATCCGTTTTGTTAACAAAGCCCCTTATACCACCCACCACTGCGACCTGTATGCTCTAGTCGGCTGGCCCCCGCTACATATTCATTGCCAGACCCACTGGCTCCAGGTCATCTATAAATCTATGCTAGGTAAAGCTCTGCCTTATCTCAGCTCCCTGGTCACGATAACAACACCCACCTGTAGCACCCACCTGTAGCACGCACTCTAGCAGGCATATCTCACTGGTCATCCCCAAAGCCAACACCTCGTTTGGCCGCCTTTCCTTCCAGTTCTCTGCTGCCAATGACTGGAACAAATTGCAAAAAAGCTGGAGACTTATAGTTCCCTCACTAGCTTTAAACATCAGCTATCGAAGCAGCTAACCAATCGCTGCAGCTGTACATAGTCCATCTGTAAATAGCCCACCCAATCTACCTACCTCATCCCCATATTGTTTTTATTTACTTTTCTGCTCTTTTTCACACCAGTATTTCTACTTGCACATCACCATCTGCTCATCTATCACTCCAGTGTTAATCTGATAAATTGTAATGACTTTGCTACTATGGACTATTTATTGCCTTACCTCCTCACACCATTTGTACACACTTTCTTTTTTCTCTATTGTGTTATTGACTGTACGCTTGTTTATTCCATGTGTAACTCTGTGTTGTTGTTTGTGTCGCACTACTTTGCTTTATCTTGGCCAGGTCGCAGTTGTAAATGGAAACTTGATCTCAACTGGCCTACCTGGTTAAATAAAGGTGAAATATATATATATATTTTAAATAAGCGCAAACCAGATAGGATGGCGTATCACTGCAGAATGCTGTGGTAGCCATGCTGGTTGTGTGCCTTGAATGTCTCTTCTTATTATTGGTGTCCTTTGGTAGTGGTTTCTTTGCAGCAATTCGACCATGAAGACCTGATTCACACAGTCTCCTCTGAACAGTCGATGTTGAGATGTGTCTGTTACTTGAACTCTGTGAAGCATTTATTTGAGCTGCAATTTCTGAGGCTGGTAACTCTAATGAAATAATCCTCTCCAGCAGAGGTAACTCTGGGTCTTCCTTTCTTGTGGCCGTCGTTATGAGAGCCAGTTTCATCATAGCGCTTGATGGTTTTTGCGACTGCACTTGAAGAAACTTTCAAAGTTCTTGAAATTTCCCGAATTGACTGACCTTCATATCTTAAAGTAACAATGGACTATCGTTTCTCTTTGCTTATTTGAGCTGTTCTTGCCATAATATGGACTTGGTCTTTTACCAAATAGGGCTGTCTTCTGTATACCACCCCTGCCTTGTCACAACACAACTGATTGGCTCAAACAAATTAAGAAGGAAAGAAATTCCACAAATTAACTTTTAACAAGGCACACCTGTTAATTGAAATGCATACCTGGTGACTACCTGATGAAGCTGGTTGAGAGAATGTCAAGAGTGTGCAAAGCTGTCATCAAGGGAAAGGGTGGCTACTTTGAAGAATCTCAAATATTGACTATATTTTGATTTGTTTAACAATTTTTTGGTTACTTACTGATTTCATGTGTTATTTGATAGTTTTGATGTCTTCACTATTATTCTACAATGTAGATAAGAGTAAAAATGCAGAAAAATCTTTGAACGGGCAGCCATCAACATCATAGAGCCTTGCACATCTAATGTACGGTCTCCTATTCTTTGTCAGAATAAACTACAAATCAACTGGGACCATTGGCTGACTTTCTTTAATAAACAACACAAGAGAGAGTAACGATCACATCCGTTACATATGTGTGCCGTGCTTGGGTGATATCAAGCGTGCATGTTTGCGTGCATGTATGTGTTTTTGTGATGCAGAGTTGAAGTAGGGCACTAATTGATAAACGGTCATAACCTCTAATCAAACACTCTATAACAGCATTCTAATGTCAGTCATTCTGCTTGTCACGTGATCTACTTTCCCCTTCAGTTTATACACTGCATAGATTTTAGGACACGTACACACTATCCAGTAACCATTTTCTGGAGCACAAACTGACACATATTCATAATGTGGTAGATACACTACTTCCATTAAGCTTGGGGTTATGGTGTAACGATAAAGATATACTGTACATCTTCCATTTTTCAGTCATCGTCCATAGCAGGGGCTTTTATCCATGAGATGAAACCTACAGTACAATCAACCCAATAATCACTTCATCCTCAGAACATTATAGTTGCACCAATCCTGTACCATTTAGAAATGGAGCCCGGAAAAACGTCAGGGAAACACTGTCTCCTTTCAATCCCTTCAAACAGTGTATCTCTCCTAGTCAACCTCATCAGTCCACATAGTTCCAACCTACAGTCAGCTAGTCACCCCCAGCCCTCCACACAGTTCCCACCTACAGCCAGCTAGTCACCCCCAGCCCTCCACACAGCCCCTCCAGCCACACACCCCCAGTTCCCACCAACCTACAGTCAGCTCATCACCCCAACACAGTTCCCACCTACAGTCAGCTCATCACCCCCAGCCCTCAACACAGTTCCCACCTACAGTCAGCTAGTCACCCCCAGCCCTCCCTCCACAGGCAGCCAAATAGTGCCGACCCAGGTCCTTACCATACAGGGGAGCGAGGCTCGGCGGTCAGTCTGCGGCCGTGCTGGTCTCCTGAAGCTGCGTTTTCTCTCTGAAGTTCTATTTCCTCCCTCTCTAGCTCCATGGCCCCAGTAGCTGCTCATCCAGTTGGTGAAGTTCCCATCATCATCCTCGTCTTCGTTGGAGAAGGCCGGGAGCAGCCTCAGAGCCATGGTGGCAGGCAGCGGGCAGGTGGTGAGCAAAATAAGAAAAGAGAGAGAGGTTATCCTTCTCTTAGTTGCTCCTGGTCTGGCCGGATGGTTCTGGGCTCTGGGCTCTGTGCTGTGTCAGGCTCCTGGTCTGGTTGGACGGTGCTGGGCTCTGGGCCGTGACAGGCTCCTGGTCTGTCCGGATGATTCTGGGTTCTGGGCTCTGGGCTCTGGGCCGTGACAGGCTCCTGGTCTGGCCGGATGGTTCTGAGTTCTGAGTTCTGGGCTCTGGGCTCTGGGCTCTGGGCTCTGGGCCGTGTCAGGCTCCTGGTCTGGTTGGACGGTGCTGGGCTCTGGGCTCTGGGCTGTGTCAGGCTCCTGGTCTGGTTGGACGGTTCTGGGCTCTGGGCTGTGTCAGGCTCCTGGTCTGGTCGGACGGTGCTGGGCTCTGGACCGTGTCAAGCTCCTGGTCTGGTCGGATAGTGCTGGGCTCTGAGCCGTGTTAGCTCCTGGTCTGATTGGACAGTGCTGGGCTCTGGTCAGGCTCCTGGTCTGGACAGGTGCTGGGCTCTGGGCTGTGTCAGGCTCCTGGTCTGGTCGGACGGTGGGGTGCTCTGGGCCGTGTCAGGCTCTGGTCTGGATGGTGCTGGGCTCTGGGCTCTGGGCTGTGTCAGGCTCCTGGTCTGGTCGGACGGTGGTGTGCTCTGGGCTGTGTCAGGCTCCTGGTCTGGTGCTGGGCTCTGGGCCGTGTCAGGCTCCTGGTCTGCTGGGCTCTGGGCTGTGTCAGGCTCCTGGTCTGGTCGGACGGTGCTGGGCTCTGGGCTCTGGGCTGTGTCAGGCTCCTGGTCTGGTCGGACGGTGGTGTGCTCTGGGCCGTGTCAGGCTCCTGGTCTGGTTGGACGGTGCTGGCCTCTGGGCAGTGTCAGGCTCCTGGTTGAGGCTGCTCTCTGCTGTGTGCTTTGTGCTCCCAAGCTGAAAGTCTACTGATCTGGGCTGTCTCTCAGTTCAGACTGCACTGCGCCGTGCGATGTGCTCCCAAACTGCCCGTCTATCGACTACCACACTGATGAGACCTCAGACCTCCCAACACATTGTCCCAGAAACCAGAGGTAAAGTTACTCAACTTCCATCCCAACAGTCCTCTAACCCTCGTCAGTGTAGTTCGGTATTCTCAGCTAAGGCAAAAATTAACCACACAGCTTTCACCCCGTGTCTTTAAACCAGTGAATCCTCTGTAAGCTTTTTAGCATCGCTGTGGGAGAGTGAGAGGGAGGGAGGAGGGAGAGTTTGAATCTTTCCATTACAGACCCAGGCCCTGAGGGGTGGACTGCCCAGAAACTCCAATTTTCCCATACTTTCCACTGGCTGGGCTCATCAAACCAAACCTGTCAATAGTTATGGAGCACAGGCTACTCTGTCTCCCCTGTGCTGTTGTTGTGCTGGTGGCCTGGGGCGGGTAGAATACAGGTCAGGGTGGGAGCGGCAGTCGAAGGGCAGTAGGGGGACTTTTGCTAGGGTAATGACTAAATTTTTCTTAATTACAAAACTTAAGGTTGCTTGCATTTATTTTTATTTAAATGAACCTTTATTTAACTTGGAAATTCAGTTAAGAACAAATTGATATTTACAATTATGGCCTTACCCCGGACTACACTGGGCCAATTGTGCACCATGGGACTCCCAATCATGGCCAGATGTGATACAGCCTGGATTTGAACCAGGGAATGTAGTGATGCCTCTTCCACTGAAATGCAGTGCCTTAGAACGCTGCGCCACTCGGGAGCCCTAACCCCAGTTCTCTGGTAATATGAGTGAGATATATCACATGTGCGAACAGCTAGGACCGCCTACTCTCATAAGAACCAATCAAAAGCATCTGTTGGAGACAGATAAGTAGAGTAGCGAATGAGGTGAGGACCTCACTTCCATAAATGGATCTACTCTCCTCCCTTCTGTTTATTCTCACACTCTCGTGAGTAGGGGAATGCGGTGATACATCTCACTCATAATATCAGAGAACCGGGGTTACGCAAGTAACCTGAAGTTCTCTTTCCAATACTTACTTCAATGTATCACGTGTGGGGATATGGCTGACTCCTGTATCGCAGGAAACATGCTCTCTGAAGCCAGGGCAGGCCAGGCCAGGGCAGGGCATCCTAGCAGGCCAGGGCAGGACAGAACAGGGTCAACATCAGCCTCAGAGGTATGCACCATCAAGGTGTAGAGACACCAGGCCCAGTTTAATGAGACATGTCCCAAAAACAGTACCCAAGAGGTAAAGTCTGTAGGAGAGGGCCCGTCCAGACCCAGTTTAATGAGACATGTCCCAATGAGCGAAGAATGTGACGCCCTTGCCCCAGCTCTCCTACAGTCCAAGTAGATGCAAACCGCAGATACTGGATGCCCTTCTAGAGAAGGCAAAAATATAGACATGATGATTTACAGCTAATTACGGTTAGTCCTAGACCCATTGTATTATGGGATTGCGCTGACTTTTCGGGTGAATTCCTTTACACTGAAGCAGCCATCATGCGGGTTAAATCATATTTTACATTTGTCAGCCATACAATGAGAAGAAGATTTCTCACTAATTTAAGGCTCCCAGGGTAAAATAGCCTACAGAATCACACAGCCTATTGTAACAAATTGGCAACTTGGATACATCAAGCATTCCACATGCCCAGGGAGTCTCGTGGTGGAAGCGAACATCTGCAATTGCGGTCAGTAGGATACATGAAATTTGTTGAATTTTGAGAGAAAATGTTGCATCGGGAGCCCGTGAATCAGTTCGAAAACGTCAAGTGACTCCGTGAGCCTTCAATCTAAAACTGTTATAATTAATAGCCTATTCCATGTTCTGTTTTCCCCAAATATTTTTGTATGTAAGCTAATAGTTAGCTGTGCCCTCCCTAGATGTATTTTCCTTATGTCCGTTATGGCTTGATGGTTCGAATGTGTAATCAATCTTTCTGTCCGTTGGCGAGCTAGCTGCATTATAGCGGTCATTTGTGGTGAATTTAGGTGAACTATTCTCAACCACAAACGTTAGCTTACTATTCTGAATTTAATTGTTTTATATAACTTCTATTTTTGGGATTTTGATTTGGATTCACTTGAGTGGGTTGAGTCACTGACGTGATCTTCCTGTCTGGGTTGGCGCCCCTCCCCCTTGGGTTGTGCCGTGGCGGAGATCTTTGTGGGCTATATTCGGTCTTGTCTCAGGATGGTAAGTTGGTGGTTTAAGATATCCCTCTGGTGTGGGGGCTGTGCTTTGGCAAAGTGGGTGGGGTTATATCCTGCCTGTTTGGCCCTGTCCGGGGGTATCTTCGGATGGGGCCACAGTGTCTCCTGATCCCTCCTGTCTCAGCCTCCAGTATTTATGCTGCAGTAGTTTATGTGTCGGGGGCTAGGGTCAGTCTGTTATATCTGGAGTACTTCTGCTGTCTTATCCGGTGTCCTGTGTGAATTTAAGTATGCTCTCTCTAATTCTCTCTTTCTCTCTTTCTTTCTCTCTCTCGGAGGACCTGAGCCCTAGGACCATGCCTCAGGACTACCTGGCATGATGACTCCTTGCTGTCCCCAGTCCACCTGGCTGTGCTGCTGCTCCAGTTTCAACTGTTCTGCCTGCGGCTATGGAACCCTGACCTGTTCACCAGACGTGCTACCTGTCCCAGACCTGCTGTTTTCAACTCTCTGGAGACAGCAGGAGCGGTAGAGATAATCTTAATTTTTTATTTTATTTTATTTTACCTTTATTTAACCAGGTAGGCAAGTTGAGAACAAGTTCTCATTTACAATTGCCACCTGGCCAAGATAAAGCGAAGCAGTTCGACAGATACAACGACACAGAGTTACACATGGAGTAAAACAAACATACAGTCAATAATACAGTATAAACAAGTCTATATACAATGTGAGCAAATGAGGTGAGAAGGGAGGTAAAGGCAAAAAAGGCCATGGTGGCAAAGTAAATACAATATAGCAAGTAAAACACTGGAATGGTAGTTTTGCAATGGAAGAATGTGCAAAGTAGAAATAAAAATAATGGGGTGCAAAGGAGCAAAACAAATAAATAAATAAAAATTAAATACAGTTGGGAAAGAGGTAGTTGTTTGGGCTAAATTATAGGTGGGCTATGTACAGGTGCAGTAATCTGTGAGCTGCTCTGACAGTTGGTGCTTAAAGCTAGTGAGGGAGATAAGTGTTTCCAGTTTCAGAGATTTTGTGTGTCGGCTATGAAAAGCCAACTAACATTTACTCCTGAGGTGCTGACTTGTTGCACCTTCGACAACTACTGTGATTATTATTATTTGACCATGCTGGTCATTTATGAACATTTGAACATCTTGGCCATGTTCTGTTATAATCTCCACCTGGCACAGCCAGAAGAGGACTGGCCACCCTTCATAGCCTGGTTCCTCTCTAGGTTTCTTCCTAGGTTTTGGCCTGTCTTGGGAGTTTTTCCTAGCCACCGTGCTTCTACACCTGCATTGCTTGCTGTTTGGGGTTTTAGGCTGGGTTTCTGTACAGCAGTTTGAGATATCAGCTGAAGTAAGAAGGGCTATATAAATACAGTTGATTTAATTCTGAAAGAAGTACAGGCAACTGCAGCTTGAACTGAGATTGCTGATTTATTTTTTATAATTTTTATTATCCAGAATCAACATTACACAATTCAAATGTTTCAGTGCAAATCGTGTATACAGTAACTTCATAGAAATGCACCCAACTTCTCTTAATTGTGGCCAAATGTTACCTTGCATTCAGGCAATTTACTGCTTTTAAGTCTCACTTACAGTGACCACAAGGGATATCAAATATCTATGAAAAGTGCTAAATTTCAACCAGCAGACAACATTTAGATTTGCCCAATACTCAGTTCTGTAACGATTGTCGTTGAAGGAGAATAGGACCAAAGTGCAGCGTGGTATGTATTCATAATACTTTCAATTAAAAAATGAAAACTGAACAAAAACAACACACCGACAAATGAACAGTTCTGCAAGGTGCAACAAAACCACTAAACAGAAAATAACTACCCACACCCATAGTGGGAAAACAGGCTGATGATTGCCAGCTGCCTCTGATTGGGAACCATACCAGGCCAAACACCTTTGGGGGTACTGTCACACCCTGACCATAGTAAGCTGTTTATTATCTATGTTGGTTGGGGTGTGATAGTGACTAGGGTGGGTCATCTAGGTTTTTGTATGTCTATGTTGGCCTGATATGGTTCCCAATCAGAGACAGCTGTTTATCGTTGTCTCTGATTGGGGATCATATTTATCATTTCCTCATTTGTGTTCGTGGGATCTTGTCTACATTGAGTTGCCTGAGTGCATACCAGTAGCTTCACGTTTAGTTTGTTCTTTATTGTTTTGTTAGGTGAGTTTCGCTTGATTAAAATATGTAGAACTCTATGCACGGTGCGCCTTGGTCTACTCATTGTGACACCTGGTGACACCTGGTGTGTCTACAGACAATGTCTTTTCCCAGGACCTAGAGGCAGGCGGCCCATTGGACAGTGTTGATATTACACTGTTTCATTTAAAGCTTCAGGCAAAGTTCAGGCAAAGTTATTCAGGCAAAGTTATTGTTACCTGTCCCTGTCATTCAGTCTATTATTGAAGAATTTCAAGATATTCATGACCTTGGTCAATCACATCTTCTTTCAAAGCTCAATGAGAAGTTGGGTGTACTTGGCATTCCTGAGAATTATATAAAATTTGGAATTGAAGAGCTCCAAAAGGAGGATCTTCTCAAAGCGTGTAATGTTTCTTTACGAACAGATCAGTGTCCGAAGACTATCTTTAAAAACATCTTCAATTATGTTTAACCTGTGCCCTTGTATTTAGGCACTAATGAATCTGGGAAAGAGTGCTTTGCCCAGTGTCGTGGTAATTTCCTGTATTACTAAACATTGAGAGAGCAAACCACACACAAGTCAGAGTTATATTATAAAGTCCATCTTTAATTATATATGACCTTCACCATAGCCCTTTGACTCTCAGATCAATTCAGTGTCTATAAATGAATTCTCTGAGAGTGCTTACAAAACAATTCTTTGTATCATTTATAGCCAAGACACACCCCTCTCAACTCACATGACGAATAACAGATCTTAGGAACATTACAAAGGGCATTTTACTTGAAAGAGGAGTATCCCATAGCTAGATAGCATTAGCTATAAGTTATCATTCAGTTTGCTCTCTTACACGAGGTTCTACTTCTCGTTCTTGGTACTTCATATTACCAAACCATTACCTCATCCAATGGCATATATCAATTGTCAATTCTACATACTCACATCTCAAATACCATCCCTCCTGGACAAGCTCACGGAGAAAGTGAGCCTCTTAGGTCATATACTAGGTCAAGATAAGGGCAACCTCAGAGGGGACATACAATAGTTACAGACACATTCCCATAAGAAGAGGAGCCTCCATTCTGTCCTCCTCAACTTCTGATATTCTTCATAGCATCACATGGTGTAACCTCTTGAAGCTAGGGGGCACTATTTTTATGTTTGGAAAAATAACGTTCCCAAAGTAAACGGCCTATTTCTCAGGACAACATGCCAGAATATGCATATAATTGATTAGGATAGAAAACACTCTAACGTTTCCAAAACTGTCAAAATATTGTCTGAGTATAACAGAACTGATATTGCAGGTGAAACCCTGAGAAAAATCAAACCAGGAAGTGGCTTCTATTTTGAAAACTCCATGTTCCATAGCTTCCCATTGCTCCATTTAAAGGGATATCAACCAGATTCCTTTTCCTATCGCTTCCTCAAGGTGTCAACAGTCTTCAGACATAGTTTCAGGCTTTTATTTTGAAGAATGAGCGTGAACGACCACATTGCGTAAGTGGATAGGTTGGGGCTCTCAGAGTGAATTGTGCGCAAAAGAGAAAGGCGGCCATTGTCACTCCCGGTCCTAATGAAAAGTCAACTGTCCCGGTTGATATATTATTAAATAGATATTTGAAAAACACCCTGAGGATTGATTATAAAAAATGTCTGACATGTTTCTGTGGACATTATGGATATAATTTGGAATTTTTGTCTGCGTTGTCATGACCGCTGTTTCCGGTGGATTCCTGGGCATAACGCACCAAACTAACAGAGGTATTTGGATATAAAAAATATCTTTATGGAACAAAAGGAACATTTGTTGTCTAACTGGGAGTCTCGTGAGTGAAAACATCCGAAGATCATCAAAAGTAAACGATTAATTTGATTGCTTTTCTGATTTTCGTGACCAAGTTACATGATGCTAAGTGTACTTATTGTTTTGTCGAGCGATCGATAAACTTACACAAACGCTTGTATTGCTTTCGCTTTAAAGCATCATTTCAAAATCTGAGACGACAGGTGGATTAACAAAAGGCTAAGCTGTGTTTTGCAATATTGCACTTGTGATTTCATGAATATGAATATTTTCTAGTAATATTATTTGACTGTGGCGCTATGCTATTCAGCGTTGCTCATGACAATTATCCCGGTATCTGTTAACCTCAGAGAGGTTTGAAGACAAGCCTCACCTGTCCCCTCTCTGGGCCCCAAGTGACTTTACCCACATAAGCATACTTATGAAAATTGATAAAACATCTTATTTATACTAATTCTGATTCAGCCAAGACACCAGTATGTCCCTATAAATAAAATACGTGGTGCCCTTTTTGAGTCAGAGACATTCAAGACACAAACCATTACAGACTACAAAGGGAAGCACAGACGATAGCTGCCCAGTGACACAAGCCTACCAGAAGAGCTAAATAACTTCTATGCTCGATATGAGGCAAGTAACACTGAAACATGCATGAGAGCATCAGCTATTCCGGACGACTGTGTGATCACGCCGTCGGCAGCCGATGTGAGTAAGACGTATAAACAGGTCAACATTCACAAGGCCGCTGGGATAGACGGATTACCAGACGTGTACTCCAAGCATGTGCTGACCAACTGGCAAGTGTCTTCACTGACATTTTCAACCTCTCCCTGTCTGAGTCTGTAATACCAACATGTTTCAAGCAGACCAGCATAGTCCCTGTGCTCAAGAACACTAAGGTACCCTGCCTAAATGACTACTGACCCATAGCACTCACGTCTTTAGCCATGAAATGCTTTGAAAGGCTGGTCATGGCTCACATCAACACCATTAACCCAGACACACTCCAAGTTGCATACCACACCAACAGATCCACAGATGATGCAATCTCTATTGCACTCCACACTGCCCTTCCCCACCTAGACAAAAGGAACACCTATGTGAGAATGCTATTCATTGACTACAGCTCCGTGTTCAACACCATATTGCCCTCAAAGCTCATCAACAAGCCAAGGACCCTGGGACTAAACACCTCCCTCTGCAACTGGATCCTGGACTTCCTGACGGGCCACCCTCAAGTGTGCCCAGTAACTGGCAAAGTGGAAGCAATTGTTGCTTTTCCTGCTCCCACGACTCGCCGCCAGTTGCGCAGATTCCTGGGGATGGTAGGGTACTATCGTACCTTCTGTAAGAATTTCTCAACGGTAGTAGCTCCCCTTTCATCTCTGCTTTGTCCCAAGGTACCATTCAAGTGATCCAAGGACTGTAACTACGCTTTTGAGTCCGCTAAAGCGCTACTTTGTAGTGCCCCAGTGCTTGCCGCCCCCAACTTTGACAAACCTTTTAAGTTGGAGGTAGATGCTAGTATAGTGGGGGTGGGTGCGGTTCTCTTACAGGAAGATGAAGACGGAGTGGATCGGGCCGTCAGTTTCTTCTCCCGTAAGTTCAACTCGTGCTAGTCAAGATACTCTACAATTGAACAAGAGACGCTGGCTTTATTGCTTGCCTTACAGTTCTTTGAGGTATATGTGGGCTCTAGTGCCTTGCCTGTTATGGTCTTCTCGGACCATAATCCATTGGTGTTCTTGAAGCAAATGTACAACCGGAACCGCCGCCTTATGCGGTTGGCTCTGATTGTACAAGGATATAATGTACAGATCGCTTATGTGAAGGGCTCGGCGAATGTGGTTGCTGACGTTCTATCACGGGTTTACTAACTGGGGATGCGTTGGCTTTTGTTATTGCAAAAACTAGGTTTGCAATTTTTGTGGCTGGCATGTTACGTTCTCCAGTTTGTGTTGTAGTTTGTGTATTTGCATGTATTTATTTCAGGAAATGGCTTCCTGAAATCCCACAAGCAGCTGATTGGTCGACTCCATGGCTAATTGGAGAGCTGACCCCGCCCCCTCGTCAAGACACAGCTGTCTCCAATTACCCATTCCTTCAGAAGCTATATAAAAGCCAGTGTTCTGTTCAGGAGGGAGAGATTTGCTGGGAGGTCATTGCAGAGAGATTGCTAGAGGTTGATTTTGCTGGGAGTTCATTGCTGGGAAGTGGTATGTTCTGTGAGTTTGTTGCTCAGGTAGAGCTTATTTGATGTCCTTTGTTTCTTAGTTTGTTTGTGAAAATTGTTTAATATTCTGTTTCATTTGTTCCCAGGGGGGAAGGGGAAGGCACCTAGGGAGTGCTTAGGCAAGAGGCCCGCGGGCATACATATACCCGTAGTATATTCATTGTCTATGCACAATAGGTAAGACCTGGGCGGACCACCCCCTGTATTTTGGTTAGTGCACCAGGTGGTGCTAAATTAGGTAAAAGTGGTTAGGCAGGTAAGATAGGAGAGGGGGGGCTTTGAGATTTACTTTCTTTGCTTTGGTTCCGTCCAGCCCCTTTTCCCCATATTACCGTGTAAAGGAATAAAGTCCTTGTAAACGGTACCACATTCTGCCTGTTGTCATTCTTACTCGCACCTACAGTCCATACCTTTTTCACTTCACGGAGAGCTTAGTTGTAGCAGGGTGTTGCGTTCCCTCTTTATAGAGGCGGGCGTAACAGTAGGTAACAACACATCCGCCACTCTGATCCTCAACACAGGGCCCCTCAGGGGTGCTTGCTCAGTCCCCTCCTGTACTCCGTGTTCACTCATAACTGCACGGCCAGGCACGACTCCAACACCATCATTAAGGTTGCCGATGACACAACAGTGGTAGGCCTGATCACTGACAACGATGAGACAGCCTATAGGGAGGAGGTCAGAGACCTGACCGTGTGGTGCAAGGACAACAACCTCTCCCTCAACGTGATCAAGACAAAAGAGATTGTGGACTACAGGAAAAGGAGGAGTGAGCACGCCCCAATTCTCATCGACGGGGCTGTAATGGAGCAGGTTGAGAGCTTCAAGTTCCTTGAAGTCCACATCAACAACAAACTAACATAGTCCAAGCACACCAAGACAGTCATGAAGAGGGCATGACAAAACCTATTCTCCCTCAAGAAACTGAAAAGATTTGGCATGTGTCCTCAGATCCTCAAAAGATTTTACAGCTGCACAATCGAGAGCATCCTGACCTGTTGCATCACTGCCTGGTACGGGGAACTGCTCGGCCTCCGACCGCAAGCACTACAGAAGGTAATGCGAACGGGACTAGTACATCACTGTGGCAAAGCTTCCTGCCTACGGGCGGCAGTCTCAAAGGGAATCGCCCGGGAGCTGTTCCACCTCTTCAGCCGGGTGGGCAGCCTGAACGAGATCCTAACCGACCAAGTTACCGAGTTCATGTGAAATGAAAGATTTGTGTGTTCTCCTATAAATAAAGCAGATCCAGATCTTCATCCGCAGATGGTTGGGCTTGTCGAACGGCTCAATAAGACACTCAAACAAATGCTGCAGAAGTTCATTGAGTGGGACGGGAAGAACTGGGACCAGCTACTACCCCACCTAATGTTCTTGATCCGATAAGTGTCCCAGGCCTCCACTGGGTTTTCTGCTTTTGAAGTCCTCTACAGGAGGAGACCATGTGGCCTACTGGATCTCGCCAAGGAGGTGTGGGAAGCCCAGCTGACCCCCTTACGCAGTGTGTCCCAGTGCGCCCAAGCCAAGGTCTACAATAGGGGTACCCAGCCTTCGAGAGTTCCATGTGGGTGACAAGGTGCTAGTTTTAATCCCCACCGCAGAAAGTAAGTTCCTGGCAACATGGTTTTTGCTGTACGAGGTGACAGAGAGGCTGGGACCTGTAAATTACCACGTACGGCAGCCGGGGAGACGGAAACCCCAACAGATTTACCACGTGAACCTATTGAAGAGGTGACACGTGAGGACAGCCTTGGCCTTGTTGTGGTCAAAACCCGGGATGCCAATGGGACCAGTGGTGGTTCAGAGCAATGAGGACCTCGGACTGGCCCAGAAGCAAGTGCTCCGGGAGCTCATCGATTGGTACACCGCCGTGTTCTCTGAGAACGACCCTCATTGAACACCAAGTCCTCACCCGGCCTGTAGAAACATCCAAACCGAATGGTCGTCTACATTTCTGCAATGACTTCCAGGGTGTGAACGGCATAAGATTGTTCGACGCCTACCCCATGCCAAGGATGGACAAGCTTTTCGACCGGTTGGGAAAGGCCCGGTAGATCCCCACCCTGGACCTGACCAAGGGATATTGGTAGGTACCCTTGGTAGCCTCCTCCCGGGAGAAGATGGCATTCTCGACCCCAGGCGGCTTATACCAATACAAGGTCCTCCCGTTCGGTCTCCATGGAGCACCACCCACGTTCCAGCGCCTGATGGACCAAGTTCTCCAACACACAGTGGACTATTAGGATGACATCCACAGCTAAGGTTGGGAAGAGCACCTGACGTGCCTCCAGGCAGTATTGGACGCACTCAGGCAAGCCAGGTTGACAGTGAATCCCAAGAAATGCAGGCTGGGGTTCGTGGAGGTGGAGAACCTGGGGCATTTGATCAGACGGGGGAACGTCAAGCCCCAGGAGAGAGAGGTCCAGGCGTTTTGTGATTGCCACGTTCCCCGCACCAAGACACAGGCCAAGTCCTTCCTGGGGCTGGCGGGATACTATAGCCAGGATACTATAGCCCGAAGGCTAATTTTACCGGCAATGCCCCGAGGGCTAATCTCACCGACTATGCCCCTAGGGCTAATCTCACCGGCTATGCCCCTAGGGCTAATCTCACCAGCTATGCCCCTAGAGCTAATCTCACAGGCAATGCCCGGAGGGATAATCTCACTGGCTATGCCCCGGGGTTTTATCTCACCAGCAATGCCCCGAGGGCTAATCTCACCGGCTATGGCCCTAGGGCTAATCTCACCGGCTATGCCCCAAGGGTAAATCTCACAGGCAATGCCAGGAGGGCTAATCTCACCAGCTATGCCCCTAGGGCTAATCTCACATGCAATGCCCGGAGGGATAATCTCACCGGCTATGCCCCGGGGTATAATCACATAGGCAATGCCTGGAGGGCTAATCTCACCAGCTATGCCCCGAGGGATAATCTCATAGGCAATGCCGAAGGGCCTAATCATCCTGGTGAAAATGTAGAATTGCTTCGTTCACTAGGGCCCTGCATGACAATAGCTGTCAGGACTGGTGGAAAGCAGGGTTGTAACTGCAGACTGGAAAATCCCTTGGCATCACCCACTTCTCCTGGGTGTGTCAGCTCTTCCACCCCAAACAGCGTGGTCACTGTGTAATGGGATGGGGTCTACCCTGGCCCCATCAGATCATTCCTTCTGCCAGGCTGCAGTAAGTCAGTCTGGATAGATAAAGTGCTCTCCATAACAGAAACCAGTCATATTTGCCAAGTGGAGGGAAGTGCTCTCCACAACAGAACCAAGGCATCTTTGCCAAGTGGAAAAAAGTGCTCTCCATAACAGAACCAAGTCATCTTTGCCAAGTGGAAGGAAGTGCTCTCCATAACAGAACCAAGTCATCTTTGCCAAGTGGAGGGAAGTGCTCTCCATAACAGAACCAAGTCATCTTTGCCAAGTGGAGGGAAAAAAAACCCACTCAGAATCATAAAAAGGGCTAAGGAGTTTCCAAGGGAACCTTGTCCTCACATGGAACGGTGGATGGAACGGTGGAGCAAAATACATTTACATTTTACGTTCTTATCCAGAGGGATTTAGCTAAGCAACCACGTATATCAGTCATAGTAAGTACATTTTTCCTCAATAAAGAAGCTATCCTCCAGAAGCTAACCAGCTAACTAGCTACAAGCTATTTAGTCATTGTTAGCCACTGCTAGCGGCTTTTACCTTTTACCTTCTGCACAGCCAGCCAGTTTTAAAAAAAAGAGTTTTTAACCTGGATAATACTCGCCAGTCCAGCTTCCCTGCCCCATCCACCGCTGCCCCCTGATCACTTGGCTACATAGCTGATGCATGCTGGACTGTCCATTAATCACGGTACTCGATTCTGCTTGTTTATGTTTTATCTGTTGGCCCCAGCCGCACTCAGGCTCTGTGTGTAGTTAATCCGACCCTCCCTGCCTAGTCAACGCCATTTTACCTGCTGTTGTTGTGCTAGCTGATTAGCTGTTGTTGTCTCACCTACTGTTTTAGCTACTGTTTTAGCTAGCTCTCCCAATTCAACACCTGTGATTACTGTATGCCTCGCTGTATGTCTCTCTCAAATGTCAATATGCCTTGTATACTGTTGTTCAGGTTAGTTATCATTGTTTTAGTTTACAATGGAGCCCCTAGTTCCACTCTTCATACCCCTGATACCTTTTGTCCCACCTCCCACACATGCGGTGACCTCACCCATTACAACCAGCATGTCCAGTGATACAACCTCTCTCATCATCACCCAGTGCCTGGGCTTACCTCCGCTGTACCCGCACCCCACCATACCCCTGTCTGCGCATTATGCCCTGAATATATTCTACCATGCCCAGAAATCTGCTCCTTTTATTCTCTGTCCCCAACGCTCTAGGTGACCAGTTTTGATAGCCTTTAGCCGCACCCTCATTCTACTCCTCCTCTGTTCCACGGGTGATGTGGAGGTAAACCCAGGCCCTGCATGTCCCCAGGCACCCTCATTTGT
Organism: Oncorhynchus tshawytscha; assembly: GCF_018296145.1. Classification (NCBI taxonomy): domain Eukaryota; kingdom Metazoa; phylum Chordata; class Actinopteri; order Salmoniformes; family Salmonidae; genus Oncorhynchus; species Oncorhynchus tshawytscha. Next base: position 777,942 of record NC_056434.1, read on the forward strand.
TGACTTCTGTGATCAAAAAAGCCTTGGTTTCATGCACGTCAACATCAGAAGCCTCCTCCCTAAGTTTGTTTTACTCACTGCTTTAGCACACTCTGCTAACCCTGATGTCCTTGCCGTGTCTGAATCCTGGCTCAGGAAGGCCACCAAAAATTCTGAGATTTCCATACCCAACTATAACATTTTCCGTCAAGATAGAACTGCCAAAGGGGGAGGAGTTGCAGTTTACTGCAGAAATAGCCTGCAAAGTAATGTCATACTTTCCAGGTCCATACCCAAACAGTTCGAACTACTAATTTTGAAAATTACTCTCTCCAGAAATAAGTCTCTCACTGTTGCCGCCTGCTACCGACCCCCCTCAGCTCCCAGCTGTGCCCTGGACACCATTTGTGAATTGATCGCCCCCCATCTAGCTTCAGAGTTTGTTGTGTTAGGTGACCTAAACTGGGATATGCTTAACACCCCGGCAGTCCTACAATCTAAGCTAGATGCCCTCAATCTCACACAAATCATCAAGGAACACACCAGGTACAACCCTAAATCTGTAAACAAGGGCACCCTCATAGACGTCATCCTGACCAACTGGCCCTCCAAATACACCTCCGCTGTCTTCAACCAGGATCTCAGCGATCACTGCCTCATTGCCTGTATCCGCTACGGAGCCGCAGTCAAACGACCACCCCTCATCACTGTCAAACGCTCCCTAAAACACTTCTGTGAGCAGGCCTTTCTAATCGACCTGGCCCGGGTATCCTGGAAGGACATTGACCTCATCCCGTCAGTTGAGGATGCCTGGTCATTCTTTAAAAGTAACTTCCTCACCATTTTAGATAAGCATGCTCCGTTCAAAAATGCAGAACTAAGAACAGATATAGCCCTTGGTTCACTCCAGACCTGACTGCCCTCGACCAGCACAAAAATATCCTGTGGCGGACTGCAATAGCATCGAATAGTCCCCGCGATATGCAACTGTTCAGGGAAGTCAGGAACCAATACACGCAGTCAGTCAGGAAAGCTAAGGCCAGCTTCTTCAGGCAGAAGTTTGCATCCTGTAGCTCCAACTCCAAAAAGTTCTGGGACACTGTGAAGTCCATGGAGAACAAGAGCACCTCCTCCCAGCTGCCCACTGCACTGAGGCTAGGTAACACGGTCACCACCGATAAATCCATGATTATCGAAAACTTCAACAAGCATTTCTCAACAGCTGGCCATGCCTTCCGCCAGCTCAACAGCTGGCCATGCCTTCCGCTACTCCAACCTCGGCCAACAGCTCTGCCCACCCTGCAGCTACTCGCCCAAGCCTCTCCAGGTTCTCCTTTACCCAAATCCAGATAGCAGATGTTCTGAAAGAGCTGCAAAACCTGGACCCGTACAAATCAGCTGGGCTTGACAATCTGGACCCTCTATTTCTGAAACTATCCGCCGCCATAGTCGCAACCCCTATTACTAGCCTGTTCAACCTCTCTTTCATATCATCTGAGATCCCCAAGGATTGGAAAGCTGCCGCAGTCATCCTCCTCTTCAAAGGGGGAGCCACCCTGGACCCAAACTGTTACAGACCTATATCCATCCTGCCCTGCCTATCTAAGGTCTTCGAAAGCCAAGTCAACAAACAGGTCACTGACCATCTCGAATCCCACCGTACCTTCTCCGCTGTGCAATTTGGTTTCCGTGCCGGTCACGGGTGCACCTCAGCCACGCTCAAGGTACTAAACGATATCATAATCGCCATCGATAAAAGACAGTACTGTGCAGCCGTCTTCATCGACCTTGCCAAGGCTTTCGACTCTGTCAATCACCATATTCTTATCGGCGGACTCAGTAGCCTCGGTTTTTCGGATGACTGCCTTGCCTGGTTCACCAATTACTTTGCAGACAGAGTTCAGTGTGTCAAATCGGAGGGCATGCTGTCCGGTCCTCTGGCAGTCTCTATGGGGGTGCCACAGGGTTCAACCCTCGGGCCGACTCTTTTCTCTGTATATATCAATGATGTTGATCTTGCTGCGGGCGATTCCCTGATCCACCTCTACGCAGACAACACCATTCTATATACTTCCGGCCCGTCCTTGGACACTGTGATATCTAACCTCCAAACGAGCTTCAATGCCATACAACACTCCTTCCGTGGCCTCCAACTGCTCTTAAACGCTAGTAAAACCAAATGCATGCTTTTCAACCGTTCGCTCCCTGCACCCGCACGCCTGACCAGCATCACCACCCTGGATGGTTCCGACCTTGAATATGTGGACATCTATAAGTACCTAGGTGTCTGGCTAGACTGTAAACTCTCCTTCCAGACTCATATCAAACATCTCCAATCGAAAATCAAATCAAGAGTCGGCTTTCTATTCCGCAACAAAGCCTCCTTCACTCACGCCGCCAAACTTACCCTTGTAAAACTGACTATTCTACCGATCCTCGACTTCGGCGATGTCATCTACAAAATTGCTTCCAACACTCTACTCAGCAAACTGGATGCAGTTTATCACAGTGCCATCCGTTTTGTCACTAAAGCACCTTATACCACCCACCACTGCGACCTGTATGCTCTAGTCGGCTGGCCCTCGCTACATATTCGTCGCCAGACCCACTGGCTCCAGGTCATCTACAAGTCCATGCTAGGTAAAGCTCCGCCTTGTCTCAGTTCACTGGTCACGATGGCAACACCCATCCGTAGCACGCGATCCAGCAGGTGTATCTCACTGATCATCCCTAAAGCCAACACCTCATTTGGCCGCCTTTCGTTCCAGTTCTCTGCTGCCTGTGACTGGAACGAATTGCAAAAATCGCTGAAGTTGGAGACTTTTATCTCCCTCACCAACTTCAAACATCTGCTATCTGAGCAGCTAACCGATCGCTGCAGCTGTACATAGTCTATCGGTAAATAGCCCACCCATTTTTACCTACCTCATCCCCATACTGTTTTTATTTATTTACTTTTCTGCTCTTTTGCACACCAATATCTCTACCTGTACATGACCATCTGATCATTTATCACTCCAGTGTTAATCTGCAAAATTGTAATTATTCTCCTACCTCCTCATGCCTTTTGCACACAATGTATATAGACTCCCCTTTTTTTCTACTGTGTTATTGACTTGTTAATTGTTTACTCCATGTGTAACTCTGTGTTGTCTGTTCACACTGCTATGCTTTATCTTGGCCAGGTCGCAGTTGCAAATGAGAACTTGTTCTCAACTAGCCTACCTGGTTAAATAAAGGTAAAATAAAATAAAATAAAAAATCAGCAAAGTCAAAGCTAGTAAGGCGGGAAAAGTGTGAATGTTTGTTCTCAAAAGCCTTTTTGGATGGGGATGGGGGGGTCGGAATAGAGTGCGAGGAGGGGCTGCAAGGGGGGGAGGGTACTGTGGGATTATCAGATTTCAGAAGATGGGCAGGGACTGAGCTGTTCTAGCTTCAGGGGGGAAGCTGGTTCCACCATTGTGATACCAGGACAGAGAAGAGCTATGATTGGACTAAGCAGGAGTGTCATGCCCTGACCATAGAGAGCTTTTTATTCTCTATGTTGGTTAGGTCGGGGTGTGACTAGAGGTGGGTCATCTAGGGGATTATGTTTCTATGTTGGCCAGGTATGGTTCCCAATCAGAGGCAGCTGTTTGTCGTTGTCTCTGATTGGGGATCATATTTAGGCAGCCATTTCCCCTTTGTACTTTGGGGGATCTTGACTATGGATAGTTGCCTGTTAGCACTATTGTTAGCTTCACGTTTCGTTTTGAGATTTATTGTTCTTGTTTTGCTGTGAGTTTCACCTAGAAATAAAAAGATGTGGAACCCAGATCTCGCTGCGCTTTGTTCCACTCATTGTAATGAACGTGACAAGGAGCTGACCTCCTGTAGGGGTGGCAGCTGAGTACAGCTATCTGAAGGGTACGATGATTGACACTCCCTCCAGGAACTATTCTGGTGGCTGAGTACAGCTATCAGAAGGGTACAATGATTGACACTCCCTCCAGGAACAATAGTAGCAGCTGAGTACAGTTATCAGAAGGGTACAATGATTGACACCCCCCCAGGAACTATTGTGGCAGCTGAGTACAGCTATCTGGGGAAGGGTACGATGATTGACACTCCCTCCAGGAACTATAGTAGCAGCTGAGTACAGTTATCAGAAGGGTACAATGATTGACACCCCCCCAGAAACTATTGTGGCAGCTGAGTACAGCTATCTGGGGAAGGGTACGATGATTGACACTCCCTCCAGGAACTATTCTGGTGGCTGAGTACAGCTATCAGAAGGGTACAATGATTGACACTCCCTCCAGGAACTATTCTGGTGGCTGAGTACAGCTATCAGAAGGGTACGATGATTGACACCCCTTCCCCGGAACTATTGTGGCAGCTGAGTACAGCTATCTGGGGAAGGGTACGATGATTGACACTCCCTCAAGGAACTATAGTGGCAGCTGAGTACAGTTATCAGAAGGGTACGATGATTGACAATCCGTAAAGAGTTTTGACTGGCATCATGAATAGATTTACTATGTCGATGATAGTGACTGCAGTCGTGGTGGGGGGAAGTGTGAAGGTAACCACCAAAAATGTTTGAGGTGCAGTATTGACCTTGTGGTCATGGACTAAGGGACAAATTATGTGGATAATTGAGTATGCCACTGGCCATAATTGGGATCTTGATGGTAGGGGCTTTGTTCTACCATGCCATCAGAACCCTAATACTTAAAAGCACTAATACCTATGGCTGGCCGGACGATACAGTCAAACTATTGACTTACAGGGCTCGTAGTCTCTGTCTTGTTATGACACCTAAGCATGTAGGAGAGAGTGAGAGTGAGCTGTCTCTGATGATCTGAAGCCAATGGAGGAATTCTGGGTGAACGTGTGAGGGAAACCAATAGGGTCTAACATCCCATTGGCATAGAACAGATCGGATGGATGGTCCATGCCCTAATCTCATTCACATCAAGGGTGGTGTGAAATGATGAACATGTATATTCTCTCTATTCTCTGCTAATGTTTTCCAGGTGATGTGGAATATGTGAATGATCACTGTTCCAGAATAGGGACCGTTGGAGACTATCTGGCTTTACCCCGTTTTAATCCGTTTATAATGGCATAATTAGCTTAGAAGTAATAATGATCAGGTTATGAGTTAGATGGAATGATCTATGTGCATTGTATTTGAGCAGAGGGAAAGGGGGCCTGGAGTTAGAGCTGATAGATCGTAATTACTGTTCTATAACACTGTCTTATATCTTTACTGTTATATATCATTATAAACTCTTAAGATGAACATACAGTTTTTATATATTATTGTGGTCCATGTACACTAGGGAGTGGTAAAAATAATTAAACAGCAGCAGTAAAATAACAAGTGAGGCTATATATAGGAGTACTGGTACAGAGTCAATGTGCGAGATCACAGGTTAGTTGAGGTAATTGAGGTAATATGTATATGTAGGTAGAGTTAAAGTGACTATGCATAGATAATAAACAGAGAGTAGCAGCAGCATAAAAGAGTGGTCTGGGTAGCCCTTTGATTAGCTGTTCAGGAGTCTTATGGCTTGGGGGTAGAAGCTGTTAAGAAGCCTTTTGGACCTAGACTTGGCGCGCCGGTACCGCTTGCCATGCGGTAAGCAGAGAGAACAGTCTATGACTAGGGTGGCTGGAGTTATTGACAATTTTTTGGGCCTTTCTCTGACACCGCCTGGTCCTGGTTGGCAGGAAGCTTGGCCCCAGAGATGTACTGGGCCGTACGCACCAACCTCTGTAGTGCCTTGCGGTCGGAAGCCGAGCAGTTGCCATACCAGGCAATGATGCAACCCGTCAGGATGCTCTCGATGGTGCAGCTGTAGAACCTTTTGAGGATCAGAGGACCCATGCCAAATCTTTTCAGTCTCCTAAGGGGGGATAGGCTTTGTTGTGCCCTCTTCACGACTGTCTTGGTGTGCTTGGACCATGTTAGTTTGTTGGTGATGTGGACACCAAGGAACTTGAAGCTCTCAACCTGTTCTACTACAGCCCCATCGATGAGAATGAGGACGTGCTTGGTCCTCCTTTTCATGTAGTCCACAATCATCTCCTTGTCTTGATCACGTTGAGGGAGAGATTGTTGTCCTGGCACCACACGGCCAGGTCTCTGACCTCCTCCTTATAGGCTGTCTCATCATTGTCGGTGATCAGGCCTACCACTGTTGTGTCATCTGAAAACTTGATGACGGTGTTGGACCGTGCCTGGCCATGCAGCCATGCGTGAACAGGGAGTACAGGAGGGCACTGAGCATGCACCCCTGAGTGGCGGATCAGCATGGAGGATGTGTTGTTACCTACCCTTACCACCTGGGGGCAGCCCATCAGGAAGTCCAGGATCCAGTTGCAGAGGGAGATGTTTAGTCCCAGGATCCTTAGCTTAGTGATGAGCTTTGAGGGCAATATGGTGTTGAACTCTGAGCTGTAGTCAATGAATAGCATTCTCACATAAGTGTTCTTTTTGTCCAGGTGGGAAAGGACAGTGTGGAGTGTAATAGAGATTGCTTTATCTGTGGATCTGTTTGGGCGATATGCAAATTGGAGTGGGTCTAGGGTTTCTGGGTTAATGGTGTTGATGTGAGCCATGACCAATCTTTCAAAGCACTTCATGGCTACAGACCTGAGCGCTAAGGGTCGGTAGTTATTTAGGCAGGTTACCTTAATGGTCTTGGGCACAGGGACTATGGTGGTCTGCTTGAAACATTTTGGTATTACTTGAAACATGTTGGTATTACAGACTCAGTCAGGGACTGGTTGAAAATGTCAGTGAAGACATTTGCCATTTGGTCAGCACATGCTCGCAGTACACGTCCTGGTAATCCGTCTGGCCCTGTGGCCTTGTGAATGTTTGTTGACCTGTTTAAAGGTCTTTCTCTCATCAGTTACGGAGAGCGTGATTACACAGTCGGTGCTCTCATGTATGTTTTGTGGGAGAGATTATATACATGATCTTGGTAACACAAGAGAGAAAGATACAATTATGGGTTCATTTCCTGTTCTGGTAAAATACATTGTCTATTGTATAGGACAGGAAGCCAGAGTGGGAACATGGGAGAGGGCAACACATAGACGCCTAGGGCAGCTGGACATACAAAGGTCAGAGGTTGTCTAAGGAGGGGGTCAGCCAAAGGACCAACTGATGGATTACAGACATCAATCACATCACAGGAGACAAGTCTGTTTGATCTTAGACAACCATATGAAGAGAAGGCGACCAGAACAGCTGGGCACCCTAAAGCTAAAGGAGATGAAAGACACATACAAAAGACACACAGAGTTAATTACAGAGATAAAGCAAGCCTATAGCATAGAGGAATGTATAGTATTTTTAGTATAGCTGAGCATGCTAAAAACGGAATAGACACATAGTCTGCTGACCCTAGATAACACACAAACAGGAAAACGCATTAAGCTGAGTGAAGGGTCAAAGCAAGGGTCTTGTCACCATTAGGATCTAATGGAAAGCAGATGGGGGCGTTATTGGGCTGAACAAGCAGGAAGCACGGATTGGGATGTAACTTAATTTGCATATGGGAGGGACTTATATGGTAGGTGTATAACTCAGAGCGAGGGCTCTGAAAAAGTGTGTGTGTTCCGCGGACCGCTCCGGCTTAAGATACTGTTGTATTAAAAGTCTACATTGATTTTCACAAAGTTCCTGGTTGTGTCATATTTGAACCGATTTGCCACTACAGTTTCAGTGTTCCTGCCTCAAAGTGAGCATAGAAGTAATTTAGCTTGGCTGGTAGTTTCGTGTCACTGGGCAGCTCACGGCTGTGCTTCCCTTTGTAGTCTCTAATAGTTTGCAAACCCTGCCACATCCGATGAGCGTCGGAGCTGGTGTATTACCATTCAATCGTGGTCTTGTATTGATGCTTTTCCTGTTTGATGGTTCGTCGGAGGGTATAGAGGAATTTCTTAGAAGCTTCCGGGTTAGAGTCCTGCTCCTTGAAAGCGGCACCTCTACCCTTTACCTCAGTGCGGATGTTGCCCGTAAACCATTGCTTCTGGTTGGGGTATGTATGTACGGTCACTGTGGGGATGACGTCATCGATGCACTTATTGCTGAAGCCAGTGACAGATGCGGTATACTCCTCAATCGGAAGAATCCCAGAACATATTCCAGTCTGTGCTAGCAGTCGTGTAGCTTAGCATTTGACCAGTTTCGTATTGAGTGAGTCACTGGTGCTTCCTGCTTTCATTTTTGCTTGTAAGCAGGAATCAGGAGGATAGAATTATGGTCAGATTTGTGTGTGGAGAGCTTTGTGTGTGGACTAAAAGGTGGTCTAGAGTTTGTTTTACCTCTGGTTGCACATTTAACATGCTGGTAGAGATTAGGTAAAACTGATTTAAGTTTCCCTGCATTAAAGTCCCCAGCCACTAGGAGCGCTGCCTCTGGATGAGCTTTTTCCTGTTTGCTTATCGAGTGCGGTCTTAGTGCCAGCATCGGTCTGCGGTGGTATATAGACACCTATAAAAAATAGAGAATATAGTTCAATTCCCAGTTTCTCTCCCTTTGATTTTTACTTCTCAGGTGAGGGTGATGTTTAGGTAAGGGTGAAGTCTGTGCAAAAACAAAACACACATATTGAAAAAATGTGAACAATTAGACACCCTACAACCCACACCTACATCCACGTGTATAAATCTGATTGATGGATTGTGCAGTAAACAGGCTCAGGTGTATAACTTCGGCTCCTTCCACCTTCAAATAATAGGCAAGAGGACCAACCACGGAGAATAGTAAGACACTATTAAAGAGAGTGATGAACACTCTCTTTAAAACCTCTTTGGGCTAGGGGGCAGTATTTTCATGTCCGGATGAAAAGCACGCCCAAGGTAAACTGCCTGCTACTCAGGCCCAGAAGCTAGGATATGCATAGGCTTTGTACATTTGGATAGAAAACACTCTGAAGTTTCTAAAACTGTTTGAATAATGTCCGTGAGTATAACAGAACTGATTTGGCAGGCGAAACCCAGAGCATAATCCATCCAGGGGAAAAACCTGGAACGTGCTTCACTTTGTTTTCGTCCGTTATTGAGCACACTATTTCCCGTCTTAAATGTTATCGATTATTTACGTTTTAGGATACATACATTTGGATTAGCAACGTTGTTTGAAATGGTTGGACCAAGTTTACAGGTAATTTATTAGATATTTTGAAGGCATGTTGGGCGAGTTGGAACCGGTGTTCTTCTGAATCAAACGCGCCAAATAAATGGACATTTTGGGGATATAAAGAAGCAATTTATCAAACAAAAAGACCATTTGTGATGTTTATGGGACATTTTGGAGTGCCAACAGAAGAAGATCTTCAAAGGTAAGGCATGAATTATATCGTTATTTCTGACTTTTGTGTAGCACCTGCCTGTTTGAAATCTGATTTTCATGTGTTGGTATGCTGGGCTCTGTCCTCAGATAATCGCATGGTCTGCTTTCGCCATAAAGCCTTTTTGAAATCTGATACTGCGGCTGGATTAACAAGAGGTTAATCTTTAAACCGATGTATAACACTTGTATGCTTTATGAATTCTTATTATGAGTATTTCTGTTTTTGAATTTGGCGTGCTGCAATTTCACTGGGTGTTGTCAAATCGATCCCGCTAAAGGGATTGGCGTGCGAAGGGATCCATAAGAAGTTTTAACTACCTTATTTTCTCAATAACATCCTCTCTCCTTCACTTATTATTTGAATAATTGTGGAAATAAATACAGTACCACTCATAAGTTTGGACACACCTACTCATTCCAGGATTTTTCTTTCCAACAAGTGCTCAGCATATCTGGGAACTACTTCAAGACTGTTGGGAAAGTATTCCAGGTGAAGCTGGTTGTGAGAATACCAAGAGTATGCTAAGCTGTTATCGAGCGAAAGGGTGGCTCCTTTGAAGACTCAAAATTCTGAAATATATTTTCAAATCAAATCAAATCAAAGTTTATTTGTCACGTGCGCCGAATACAACAGGTAGACCTTACAGTGAAATGCTTATTTACAGGCTCTAACCAATAGTGCAAAAAAAAGTATTAGGTGAACAATATGTAGGTGAAGAAGTAAAACAACAGTAAAAAGACAGGCTATATACAGTAGCGAGGCTATAACAGTAGCGAGGCTATAGAAGTAGCAAGGCTACATACAGATATTGGTTTGTCAGGCTGATTGAGGTAGTATGTACATGTAGATATGGTTAAAGTGACTATGCATATATGATGAACAGAGAGTAGCAGTAGCGTAAAAAAGGGGTTGGCGGGTGGTGGGTGGGACACAATGCAGATAGCCCGGATAGCATTGTGCGGGAGCACTGGTTGGTCGACCCAATTGAGGTAGTATGTACATGAATGTATAATTAAAGTGACTATGCATATATGATAAACAGAGAGTAGCAGCAGTGTAAAAAGAGGGGTTGGGGTGCACACAATGCAAATAGTCTGGGTATCCATTTAATTAGCTGTTCAGGAGTCTTATGGCTTGGGGGTAAAAACGGTTGAGAAGCCATTTTGTCCGAGACTTGGCACTTGGTACTGCTTGATATGCGGTAGTAGAGGGAACAGTCTAAGACTGGGGTGGCTGGGGTCTTTGACAATTTTCAGGGCTTTCCTCTGACACTGCCTGGTATATAGGTCCTGGATGGCAGGCAGCTTAGCCCCGGTGCTGTACTGGGCCGTACGCACTACCCTCTGTAGTGCCTTGCGGTCGGAAGGTGAGCACTTGACATACCAGGCAGTGATGCAATCAGTCAGGATGCTCTCAATGTTGCAGCTGTAGAACCTTTTGAGGATCTCAGGACCCATGCCAAATCATTTTAGTTTCCTGTGAGGGAATAGGCTTTGTCGTGCCCCCTTCACGACTGTCTTGGTATGTTTGGACCATTCTAGTTTGTTGTTGATGTGGACACCAAGGAACTTGAAGCTCTTAACCTGCTCCACTACAGCCCCGTCGATGAGAATGGGACATGCTCGGTCCTCCTTTTCCTGTAGTCCACAAGATTTGTTGTTTAACACTTTTTTGGTTACCACATGATTCCATATGTGTTATTTCCTAGTTTTGATATCTTCACTATTATTATACCATGTAGAAAATAGTCAAAATAAAGGAAAACCACTGGAATGAGGATGTGAATGAGAATGTGTCAAAACATGACAGGTAAGATGGCGCAGACAGATATGGTCGCCTTGCTTCGAGTTCGTAGGAAACTTTGCATTATCTTGTTTTTTTAATGTATTATTTCTTACATTGTTACCCCAGGAAATCTTAAGTCTTATTACATACAGCCGGGAAGAACTATTAGATATAAGAGCAACGTCAACTTACCAACATTACGACCAGGAATACGACTTTCCCGAAGCGGATCCTCTGTTCGGACCACTACCCAGGACAATGGATCTGATCCCAGTAGGCGACCCAAAACAACGGCACCGCAGAAGGGGCAGACGGAGCAGTCTTCTGGTCAGGTTCCGTAGATGGGCACATTGCTCACCGCTCCCGAGTATACTACTCGCCAATGTCCAGTCTCTTGACAACTAGGTATACGAAATTTGAGCAAGGGTTGTCATCCAGAGAGACATCAGAGATTGTAACATTCTATGTTTCACGGAAACATGGCTCACTCGGGATACGTTATCGGAGTCAGTACTTCACACATCGCGCCGACAGAAACAAACATCTCTCTGGTAAGAAGAAGGGCAGGGGTGTATGCCTTATGATTAATGAGTCATGGTGTAATCCTAACAACATACAGGAACTCCAGTCCTTTTGTTCACCTGACCTAGAATTCCTTACAATTAAATGCCGGCCGCATTATCAACCAAGAGAATTCTCTTCGATTATAATCACAGCCGTGCATGGACTTTCTGACGGGCTGCCCCCAGGTGGTGAGGGTAGGAAACAACATCTCCATCCCGCTGATCCTCAACAATTGGGCCCCACAAAAGTGCGTTCTAAGCCCTCTCCTGTACTACCTGTTCACCCATGACTGTGTGGCCATGCACGCCTCCAACTCACTCTTCAAGTTTGCACACGACACAACAGTAGTAGGCATGATTACCAACAACGACGAGACGACCTACAGGGAGGAGGTGAGGGCCCTCAGGGTGTGGTGTCAGGAAAAAAACCTCACACTCAACATCAACAAAACAAAGGAGAAGATCGTGGACTTCAGGAAACAGCAGAGGGAGAACCCCCCTATCCACATCGATGGGACAGTAGTGGAGAAGGTGGAAAGTTTTAAGTTCCTTGGCATACACATCACGGACAAACTGAAATGGTCCACCCACACAGACAGCGTGGTGAAGAAGGCGCAGCAGCGTCTCTTCAACCTCAGGAGGCTGAAGAAATTTGGCTTGTCACCGAAAAAACTCACAAACTTTTACAGATGCACAATCAAGAGCATCCTGTCGGGCTGTATTACCGCCTGGTACGGCAACTGCTCCGACCACAACAGTAAGGTTCTCTAGAGGGTAGTGATGTCTGCACAACGCTTCAACTACCTGCCCTCGAGGACACCTGCAGCACCTGATGTTACAGGAAGGCCAAAAAGATCATCAATGACAACAACCACCCGAGCCACTGCCTGTTCACCCCACTATCATCCAGAAGGCAAGGTCAGTACAGGTGCATAAAAGCAGGGACCGAGAGACTGAAAAACAGCTTCTATCTCAAGGCCATCAGACTGTTAAACATCTATCACTAACATTGAGTGGCTGCTGCCAACATACAGACTCATCTCCAGCCACTTTAATAATTAATAATTGAATATAATAAATGTATCACTAGTCACTTTAAACAATTACACTTTATATAATGTTTACATACCCTACATTACTCATCTCATATGTATATACTGTACTCTATACCATCTACTGCATCTTGCCTATGACGTTCGGCCATCACTCATCCATATATTTATATATTCCTATTCATCCCTTTACACTTGTGTGTATAAGGTAGTTGTGAAATTGTTAGAGGTAGTTGAGATTACTTGTAAGATATTATATCAGTCCAACCCTAACTACTACTACTACTACATATATCAGTCCAACCCTATCTACTACTACTACTACTACTACAACTTTAACAACTACTACTACTACTACTACTACATATATTATCCCAACCCTAACTACTACATATATATTTTTACTTTATATTTTTAACCCTTATTTTACCAGGTAAGTTGACTGAGAACACATTCTCAGTTACAGCAACGACCTGGGGAATAGTTACAGGGGAGAGGAGGGGGATGAATGAGCCAATTGTAAACTGGGGATGATTAGGTGACCATGATGGTTTTGAGGGCCAGATTGGGAATTTAGCCAGGACACCAGGGTTAACATCCCTACTCTAATTGTTACGGATACAGTTATCCTGTGTGTGTGTTTCTTTTCTCTCCTTCTCCCCTCACAGGTGAAAATCATCACTCCCCAATCAATCATCAATCAGAAGACACACCTCCTCCTATTTCCTACCCTATCACAGTTCCTTCCCCATGGTTTAAAAACCCCATCAGTTGTTTGCTCTAGAGCTCAATCTCTCTGTAAATGCCATGTCTGTAGATCTCTGTGTTTCACTCTCGCTTTGTGTCTTAACCTCTCTTTTGTTTGAGCACCTCCATAGCACTTTGTCATCACCTGTGAGTATTGTTTTTGGTTATGGTGTTTGTTTGTTGCTGGTGGGAAAAGGGGGAAACCAAGACAAGTCGCCCATGGGCATACACTACCCGTAGGTGAACTTTGTTAAATACACTAGTTAGAACTGGGCGGACCACCCACTGTATTTTTGGTTAGTTAGTTAGCTGTTGTTAAAGTAGGCTAGTCTAGCTTAGGGGTGTGTTTGTATATTTATTGTTTCTTTCCTTGGGTCCAGCTCAGCCCCTTTTCCTGCTTCCCCCATTACCGTGTGTTTATAAATAAACCTGGAGTTTGACGGTAGATTTCTGTTGTCGTGGTTATTTCGTTCACACTTTTACTTTGTCACCATAATAATTTGCATGAGTTATGTTACGGGTCTCATTACCATCCCCCCTAGACTGTCGGGCCAAAAGGGATTCGTAACACTAATGATAAGGGCCATGGGATCTTTAATGACCAGAGAGAGTCAGGACACCCGTTTAACATCCCATCCATGAGACAGCACCCTACACAGGGCAGTGTTCCCAATCACTGCTCTGCGGTATTGGAATATTTTTTAGACCAGAGGAAAGGGTGCCTCCTACTGGCCATCCAAAACCACTTCCAGCAGCATCTGGTCTCCCATCTAGGGACCAACCAGGACCAACTCTGCTTAGCTTCAGAAGCAAGCCAGCAGTGGAATGCTGGGTGGTATGCTGCTGACAAGGACCAACCCTGCTTAGCTTCAGAAGTAAGCCAGCAGTGGGATGCAAACAATTACTGCTTACTTTGGTCCTCATAATGAAAAGCCCAACACATTGTATTCCTCATACATAATGCCTTTTTTGAAATGTTTCATCAAGTGCCATCTACACCATTTACATTACACGCTGTGAAACATCGGAAGCCATTCACTTTCAATGGAAGGGAAGCGAGAGAAACGGAGTGGGCGGGGGACCGTTGAGCGACGCGAGCATGGTCGAGGGAGCTGAACAGGGCGGGATGCAATATCACGACGTGAGAGACTATTTGAAGTTCATCATAGCTTCCAACCCCTACTGGATTGACTGACGATGGCTGTTAATACGTAGCGCTTGTTAGTACTCACATGAGGGTGAAGCTAGCGTGGTTAGGTGAGTGCCGCTTTTATAGTGTAATGACACAGCAGGGAGCAGGTCTCGAACCCTCGACATTCTAGGCCGATTTCCGCGCTTATAAACCCAGGGTTGTTACACTACTCCCTCCTTTCAAAGACCGCGTCCTCGCGCTAGCTTGTGACTCTACGTCTTACAGGAACGCGCTCACCGACCAAGCACACGCACTGTCGTGGATGGGAGGTCCAATCACTTCAGACACCAATGTAATGACCTGACTAGATCATAAGGCCAAGCACACACACTGTCGTGGATGGGAGGTCCAATCACTTCAGACACCAATGTAATGACCTGACTAGATCATAAGGCCAAGCACACACACTGTCGTGGATGGGAGGTCCAATCACTTCTGACACCAATGTAATGACCTGACTAGATCATAAAGGAACAATTGTCCAGACATAGGATTGAGTTTACGAATTGACGGTTTATTAACCCAACTTTACACAGGCTACTGTTTGGCCGTTGCCCACGCCAAATAAATTAAAGATACCCTACAAACCAACCGTGACCTTCTCTTGTGAAGCCCAGACATAAGAGAGAGAACAAAGGCTAAACCTGGTCTTAACTTCCAATGCTCCATCCCCCTGCCCAACCCCCCTCCACGCCACTCCGCCAACCGCCAGGATGCCCAGCATCAGAACATTCCAGGCATTCCCGTGATTGGCAGATAGCAGGTTGATTGGCATGTCGGACCCCGCGAACACTGGTAAGTGTAACACAACCCACTAATAGCCTAACACATAACACCCCGCTGTCTGTGCGGGTCACTACAATCGTATAAACTGACGGTCTCTATATACACTACCGTTCAAAAGTTTGGGGTCACTTAGAAAAGTCCTTGTTTTTGAAAGAAAAGCTCATTTTTTGTCCACTAAAATAACATAAAATTGATAAGAAATACAGTGTAGATATTGTTAATGTTGTAAATTACTATTGTAGCTGGAAACGGCTGATTTTTATGGAATATCTACATAGGAGTACAGAGGCCCATTATCAGCAACCATCACTCCTGTGTTCCAATGGCACGTTGTGTTAGCTAATCCACGTTTATAATATATATTGTTATAGTATTATATATATTTTTTAGCCCTTTTTCCCCCCAATTTCGCAAGAGGACAAGTACGTTAGAGTGTCTAGTTTGAGAAACAGACGCTTCAAAAGTCCTCAACTGGCAGCTTCATGAAATAGTACCCACAAAACACCAGTCTCAACGTCAACAGTGAAGAGGCGACTCTGGGATGCTGGCCTTCTAGGCAGAGTTGTAAAGAAAAAGCCATATCTCAGACTGGCCAATAAAAATAACATATTAAGATGAGCAAAAGAACACAGACACCGGGGAGAAAGTCTGCCTAGAAGGCCAGCATCCCGGAGTCGCCTCTTCACTGTTGAAGTTGAAACGGGTGTTTTGATGTTATTTTAATGGACAAAAAAGTTGCTTTTCTTTAAAAAACAAGGACATTTCTAAGTGACCCAAAACTATTGAATGGTAGTGTAGCTCTATAGACCCTGGGTGTGTCTGAAGAAACACCC
The DNA here is from genome assembly GCF_018296145.1 of Oncorhynchus tshawytscha. Lineage (NCBI taxonomy): Eukaryota > Metazoa > Chordata > Actinopteri > Salmoniformes > Salmonidae > Oncorhynchus > Oncorhynchus tshawytscha. Next base: position 794,235 of record NC_056434.1, read on the forward strand.
TGTCTATTCCCTATATAGCTCTATAGACCCTGGTCAAAAGTAGACCACTATATAGGGAATAGGGAGCCATTTGGGACACAGCCCTTGTTGACTTGATGGCAGGTTGGTGCTGCTGTGCTGTCGAGTTTGAGGACAGCCTGCCTTTATGGCCCTGAGGGCAGAGATCTGATCGAGTGGTTGTGCCGGTTGCCCTCCCAGACCAGTCCAACCAGGCAGGCAGCACCAGGCTGCTACACACAGGAATGTGACCCAGGATAGATGGAAACTAGGCCATGCCACACACTCTGGGATTCAATGATAGCACATCTGGGTCATCAAATACAGAGAATGTTGATTATTTATTTTATGTATTTATTTTTTATTTCACCTTTATTTAACCAGGTAGGCTAGTGGAGAACACCTTTATTTAACCAGGTAGGCCAGTTGAGAACACCTTTATTTAACCAGGTAGGCTAGTTGAGAACACCTTTATTTAACCAGGTAGGCCAGTAGAGAACACCTTTATTTAACCAGGTAGGCCAGATGAGAACACCTTTATTTAACCAGGTAGGCTAGATGAGAACACCTTTATTTAACCAGGTAGGCTAGTTGAGAACACCTTTATTTAACCAGGTAGGCCAGTGGAGAACACCTTTATTTAACCAGGTAGGCCAGTGGAGAACACCTTTATTTAACCAGGTAGGCCAGTTGAGAACACCTTTATTTAACCAGGTAGGCCAGATGAGAACACCTTTATTTAACCAGGTAGGCCAGATGAGAACACCTTTATTTAACCAGGTAGGCCAGATGAGAACACCTTTATTTAACAAGGTAGGCCAGATGAGAACACCTTTATTTAACCAGGTAGGCCAGATGAGAACACCTTTATTTAACCAGGTAGGCCAGATGAGAACACCTTTATTTAACCAGGTAGGCCAGATGAGAACACCTTTATTTAACCAGGTAGGCCAGATGAGAACACCTTTATTTAACCAGGTAGGCTAGTTGAGAACACCTTTATTTAACCAGGTAGGCTAGTTGAGAACACCTTTATTTAACCAGGTAGGCCAGTTGAGAACACCTTTATTTAACCAGGTAGGCTAGTTGAGAACACCTTTATTTAACCAGGTAGGCTAGTTGAGAACACCTTTATTTAACCAGGTAGGCTAGTTGAGAACACCTTTATTTAACCAGGTAGGCTAGTTGAGAACACCTTTATTTATCCAGGTAGGCCAGTTGAGAACACCTTTATTTATCCAGGTAGGCTAGTTGAGAACACCTTTATTTAACCAGGTAGGCTAGTTGAGAACACCTTTATTTAACCAGGTAGGCTAGTTGAGAACACCTTTATTTAACCAGGTAGGCCAGTTGAGAACACCTTTATTTAACCAGGTAGGCCAGTTGAGAACACCTTTATTTAACCAGGTAGGCCAGTTGAGAACACCTTTATTTAACCAGGTAGGCCAGTTGAGAACACCTTTATTTAACCAGGTAGGCCAGTTGAGAACACCTTTATTTAACCAGGTAGGCTAGTTGAGAACACCTTTATTTAACCAGGTAGGCCAGTTGAGAACACCTTTATTTAACCAGGTAGGCAAGTTGAGAACACCTTTATTTAACCAGGTAGGCTAGTTGAGAACACCTTTATTTAACCAGGTAGGCCAGTTGAGAACACCTTTATTTAACCAGGTAGGCCAGTTGAGAACACCTTTATTTAACCAGGTAGGCCAGTTGAGAACACCTTTATTTAACCAGGTAGGCAAGTTGAGAACACCTTTATTTAACCAGGTAGGCAAGTTGAGAACACCTTTATTTAACCAGGTAGGCCAGTTGAGAACACCTTTATTTAACCAGGTAGGCAAGTTGAGAACACCTTTATTTAACCAGGTAGGCTAGTTGAGAACACCTTTATTTAACCAGGTAGGCCAGTTGAGAACACCTTTATTTAACCAGGTAGGCCAGTTGAGAACACCTTTATTTAACCAGGTAGGCCAGTTGAGAACACCTTTATTTAACCAGGTAGGCCAGATGAGAACACCTTTATTTAACCAGGTAGGCTAGATGAGAACACCTTTATTTAACCAGGTAGGCTAGTTGAGAACACCTTTATTTATCCAGGTAGGCCAGTGAGAACACCTTTATTTAACCAGGTAGGCCAGATGAGAACACCTTTATTTAACCAGGTAGGCTAGATGAGAACACCTTTATTTAACCAGGTAGGCCAGATGAGAACACCTTTATTTAACCAGGTAGGCCAGATGAGAACACCTTTATTTAACCAGGTAGGCCAGATGAGAACACCTTTATTTAACCAGGTAGGCTAGATGAGAACACCTTTATTTAACCAGGTAGGCCAGATGAGAACACCTTTATTTAACCAGGTAGGCCAGATGAGAACACCTTTATTTAACCAGGTAGGCTAGTTGAGAACACCTTTATTTAACCAGGTAGGCCAGATGAGAACACCTTTATTTAACCAGGTAGGCAAGTTGAGAACAAGTTCTCATTTACAATTGCGACCTGGCCAAGATAAAGCAAAGCAGTTCGACACATACAACGACTGAGTTACACATGGAGTAAAACAAACATACAGTCAATAATACAGTAGAAACAAGTCTATATACGATGTGAGCAAATGAGATGAGATAAGGGAGGTAAAGGCAAAAAAAGGCCATGGTGGCAAAGTAAATACAATATAGCAAGTAAAACACTGGAATGGTAGATTTGCAGTGGAAGAATGTGCAAAGTAGAAATAAAAATAATGGGGTGCAAAGGAGCAAAATAAATAAATAAATAAAATAAAAGAAATAAATACAGTAGGGAAAAAGGTAGTTGTTTGGGCTAAATTATAGGTGGGCTATGTACAGGTGCAGTAATCTGTGAGCTGCTCTGACAGCTGGTGCTTAAAGCTAGTGAGGGAGATAAGTGTTTCCAGTTTCAGAGATTTTTGTAGTTTGTTCCAGTCATTGGCAGCAGAGAACTGGAAGGAGAGGCGGCCAAAGAAAGAATTGGTTTTGAGTGTGACCAGAGAGATATACCTGCTGGAGCGCGTGCTACAGGTGGGTGATGCTATGGTGACCAGCAAGCTGAGATAAGGGGGGACTTTACCTAGCAGGGTCTTGTAGATGACATGGAGCCAGTGGGTTTGGCGACGAGTATGAAGCGAGGGCCAGCCAACGAGAGTGTACAGGTCGCAATGGTGGGTAGTATATGGGGCTTTGGTGACAAAACAGATGGCACTGTGATAGACTGCATCCAATTTGTTGAGTTGGGTATTGGAGGCTATTTTGTAAATGACATCGCCGAAGTCGAGGATTGGTAGGATGGTCAGTTTTACAAGGGTATGTTTGGCAGCATGAGTGAAGGATGCTTTGTTGCGAAATAGGAAGCCAATTCTAGATTTAACTTTGGATTGGAGATGTTTGATGTGGGTCTGGAAGGAGAGTTTACAGTCTAACCAGACACCTAAGTATTTGTAGTTGTCCACGTATTCTAAGTCAGAGCCGTCCAGAGTAGTGATGTTGGACAGGCGGACAGGTGCAGGCAGCGATCGGTTGAAGAGCATGCATTTAGTTTTACTTGTATTCAAGAGCAATTGGAGGCCACGGAAGGAGAGTTGTATGGCATTGAAGCTTGCCTGGAGGGTTGTTAACACAGTGTCCAAAGAAGGGCCAGAAGTATACAGAATGGTGTCGTCTGCGTAGAAGTGGATCAGAGCAGCAAGAGCGACATCATTGATGTATACAGAGAAGAGAGTCGGTCCAAGAATTGAACCCTGTGGCACCCCCATAGAGACTGCCAGAGGTCCGGACAGCAGACCCTCCGATTTGACACACTGAACTCTATCAGAGAAGTAGTTGGTGAACCAGGCGAGGCAATCATTTGAGAAACCAAGGCTGTCGAGTCTGCCGATGAGAATGTGGTGATTGACAGAGTCGAAAGCCTTGGCCAGATCAATGAATACGGCTGCACAGTAATGTTTCTTATCGATGGCGGTTAAGATATCGTTTAGGACCTTCAGTGTGGCTGAGGTGCACCCATGACCAGCTCTGAAACCAGATTGCATAGCAGAGAAGGTATGGTGAGATTTGAAATGGTCGGTAATCTGTTTGTTGACTTGGCTTTCGAAGACCTTAGAAAGGCAGGGTAGGATAGATATAGGTCTGTAGCAGTTTGGGTCAAGAGTGTCCCCCCTTTGAAGAGGGGGATGACCGCAGCTGCTTTCCAATCTTTGGGAATCTCAGACGACACGAAAGAGAGGTTGAACAGGCTAGTAATAGGGGTGGCAACAATTTTGGGCAGATAATTTTTAGAAAGAGAGGGTCCAGATTGTCTAGCCCGGGTGATTTGTAGGGATCCAGATTTTGCAGCTCTTTCAGAACATCAGCTGACTGGATTTGGGAGAAGGAGAAATGGGGAAGGCTTGGGCGAGTTGCTGTGGGGGGTGCAGTGCTGTTGACCGGGGTAGGAGTAGCCAGGTGGAAAGCATGGCCAGCCGTAGAAAAATGCTTATTGAAATTCTCAATTATGGTGGATTTATCAGTGGTGACAGTGTTTCCTATCTTCAGTGCAGTGGGCAGCTGGGAGGAGGTGTTCTTATTCTCCATGGACTTTACAGTGTCCCAGAACTTTTTTGAGTTTGTGTTGCAGGAAGCAAATTTCTGCTTGAAAAAGCTTGCCTTGGCTTTTCTAACTGCCTGTGTATAATGGTTATGTTAAACATAAATATACTGGTAATACAACGTTCATTTGAAAATAGTGTAAAAACAGTATCATGTAATGGCAAAGCACTAGAATACCCTCATAACATCTATAAACAGTCATAGTCAATAAATGCTATCTATAATACACAATCCCAATCCCAACATCTTTCATAACACTCAAAAGTAGGTTTACTGTTATCAAAGTTTAATGCATTGCATTATTTAATACATACACTAGATGGGGTGCTTGTACTCCATGTAATGTTGTAGTCGTCCGTGTAGTCCGGAAGTAAAGAGTTCCCCGCCCTGGTTGCAATTACTCAGCGCCCGCCAGTATCCCAAGATTCCGCTGTTTCTGCTTTTACCTCGCCGATTCCAGAGTGGGTACTGGAGGCAGTGGTGTGTTGGTCGTCACTAGTTACCACAGCCATAAAGTCATTATTATGGCCAAAACGAGCCTATTTATACAAGTTCTATCCTTAAATCTGTTTTTAAACCTAACCACACTGCTGACATGATTAACCTTTAAATTAAGACCAAAAAGGGAATTTTTAATTTAAAAAAACGATATATAGCCAATTTTGACTTTGTGGTTGGGGTAACTAGTGACAACTGGTGCGTGTTCTGCTCGCTTCTGTCCTTTATATGGTGGATGATGGCCGCTTCAAAGCCTGTCGAGTCGCAGTCCGGGAGCGGTTTCCCCCGCTGGCAGCTGGCCCTCCTGGTCGGAACCCCCATAGTGCTGGGTGTAGGAGCCGTTTACCTGTGGAAACGAAACAAGACGAAGGACACTCCAGGGAAAAGCAATGGGGAAAGGACAACTCCAGAAGGTAGCGCCAACCCCGTCCAGGGCCAAGGAGCCCGTTGCGAGCAGGAGGACATGGTATGACTCTCAACCACTCCTAGATATCACTCTGGGGTACAGCTTTCTGGCGTACGGGGTACGATAACAATATCATTTTTTATCTGGAGTATGATTTTATCAATACCGAAATACATTCAAGGGCACAGGTCGCACCTGCATTTAGTGGTTGGCTGGTAAAGGTTTACAATTGAGGTTACTCATTTAGAAAATGTCGCCACAGACAGGCATGTATTACCGTTCCTATCCACAGCAGTATTCAGCGTGACCAAAAACACGTATGTACTTAATAACTAGCTAGTTTTTAAAACGGGGGCAGGCTAGACATTTTAGGTTAGGTGAGTTGCCAAACTAGCTTTGTTACTGTTGGCTAGTTATCTTGCCAGAAGTTACCGACCCCAACCGTTCATGGTTAGCCACATTTTTTATTTCACCTTTTATTTAACCAGGTAGGCTAGTTGAGAACAAGTTCCCATTTACAACTGCGACCTGGCCAAGATAAAGCAAAGCAGTGCAGCACAAACAACACAGAGTTACACATGGAGTAAAACAAACATACAGTCAGTAATACAATATAAAAAGTCTATAAACAGTGTGTGCAAATGAGGTAAGATAAGGGAGGTAAGGCACTAAATAGGCCATGATGGTGAAGTAATTACAATATACCAATTAAACACTGGAGTGATAGATGTGCAGAAGATGAATGTGCTGGCACAGATACTGGGTTGCAAAGGAGCAAGATGAATAAATAAATACAATATGAGGTAGAGGTAGTTGGATGGGCTGTTTACAGATGTGCTATGTACAGGTGCAGTGATCAGTGAGCTGCTCTGACGGCTGATGCTTAAAGTTAGTGAGGGAGATATGAGTCTCCAGCTTCAGGGATGTTTGCAGTTTGTTCCAGTCATTGGAGACAGAGAACTGGAAGGAGAGGCGGCCGAAGGAGGAATTGGCTTTGGGGGTGACCAGTGAGATATACCTGCTGGAGAGCGTGCTACGAGTGGGTGCTGCTATGGTGACCAGTGAGCTGAGATAAGGCGGGGCTTTACCTAGCAAAGACTTGTAGATGACCTGGAGCCAGTGGGTTTGGCGACGAGTATGAAGCGAGGGCCAGCCAACGAGAGTGTACAATGGTGGGTAGTATATTGGGCTTTGGTGACAAAACGGATGGCGCCGTGATAGACTGCATTCAATTTATTGAGTAGAGTGTTGGAGGCTATTTTGTAAATGACATCGCCGAAGTCGAGGATCGGCAGGATGGTCAGTTTTACGAGGGTATGTTTGGCAGCATTGAGTGAAGGATGCTTTGTTGTGAAATAGGAAGAGTTGAGTACAGTTACGTGCACACAATAATGCAATTATTGTGGATAGTCAGGTTAATATAATAGACAATCGCTAATCAATATAAACCTTCTACCACAATGACCATGTTATTTTTGCGAATTTGGACAGATCAAGTTTGTATGTGAAAACTATATATAAGATCCATACTGGATAAGATCTTCTGCTAAATTACGAACATGTCAACTGTGAACCAACTGTATTAATTTAGGGGAATGTCAAATACACATGAAACATTCATGGTCATTTAGCAAGCTTGCCATTTAATAGCTAATTTGTCCTGGGAGATGAACATTGGTTTGTTATTCTACCTGAAATGCATATGGTCCTTTTTTGTTGTTTCTGGATCTTTGTTGAACTTTGATCGGGAGGCTCGGCATCTAGCAATCCTGTTCTGAACCAATGCATTCTAACAGTATAACAAACACAGGGCATTCTAACAGTATAACAAACACAGGGCATTCTAACAGTATAACAAACACAGGGCATTCTAACAGTATAACAAACACAGGGCATTCTAACAGTATAACAAACACAGGGCATTCTAACAGTATAACAAACACAGGGCATTCTAACAGTATAACAAACACAGGGCATTCTAACAGTATAACAAACACAGGGCATTCTAACAGTATAACAAACACAGGGCATTCTAACAGTATAACAAACACAGGGCATTCTAACAGTATTCAGACCCCTTGACTTTTTACTATTTTTTTTAATGTTACAGCCTTATTCTAAAATTGATTAAATCATTTTTCTCCTCATCAATCTACACACAATACCCCATAATGACAAAGTAAAAAAAAAAAAAAAAAGAAGTTTGGTAATTAATCAAAATAAATCAAACTGAAATATTACATTTACATAAGTATTCAGACCCTTTACTCAGTTCTTTGTGGAAGCACTTTTGGCTGTGATTACAGCCTCAAGTCTTATTGGGTATGACTGTACAAGCTTGGCACACCTGTATTTGGGGAGTTTCTTCCATTCTTCTCTGCAGATCCTCTCAAGCTCTGTCAGGTTGGATGGGGAGCGTTGCTGCACAGCTATTTTAGGTCTCTCCAGAGATGTTAGACCGGGTTCAAGTCCGGGGTCTGGCTGGGCCACTCAAGCACATTCAGAGACTTGTCCCGAGATTGCTCCTGCATTGTCTTGGCTGTGTGCTTAGGGTCATTGTCCTGTTGGAAGGTGAACCTTCGCCCCAGTCTGAGGTCCTGATCTCTCTGGAGCAGGTTTTCATTATTGTATTTCAGTTTTTTGTTTGCAATACATTTCTAAAAACCTGTTTTTGCTTTGTCCTTATGGGGTATTGTATGTGGAGTTGTTTTTATTTAATCAATTTTAGAATAAGGCTGTAATGTAACAATGTGGAACAAGTCTAGAGGTCTGAATACTTTCCGAAGACACTATATGCTATACCAATAAATATATATTTTGGTTGTGTTTCTGAATGGTTTTAGGTATTTGAATTAGTTTGTTACTGTAGGCTGTAGGGTAAATCTATTTATTTAATTTAAACTTTATTTGACTAGGCAAGTACCAGGTAATAACATGGTTATATACAGGAAGTACCAGGTAATAACATGGTTATATACACGAAGTACCAGGTAATAACATGGTTATATACACGAAGTACCAGGTAATAACATGGTTATATACAGGTAATAACATGGTTATATACAGGTAATAACATGGTTATATACAGGTAATAACATGGTTATATACAGGTAATAACATGGCTATATACGGGGAGTACCAGGTAATAACATGGCTATATACGGGGAGTACCAGGTAATAACACGGTTATATACGGGAAGTACCCGGTAATAACACGGCTATATACGGGGAGTACCAGGTATTTGAGGTAGTAGATATGTACATATAGGTAGGGATGAAGTGCCTAGGCATTGGATAGATAATAAACAGTAATTGCAGCATATGTGATGAGTCAAAAGAGATTTGTGAAAAAAGGGTCAATGCAGATAACCAATAGCTACCCAGACTGACTATTTAACTAACTATTTAGCAGTCTTATAGCTTGGGGGTGGAAGCTGTTCAGGGTTTTGGTTTCAGACTTGGTGCATCGGTACCGCTTGCCGTGTGGTAGCAGAGAGAACAGTCTATGACTTGGGTGGCTGGAGTCTTTGATAATTTTTAGGGCCTTCCTCTGACACCGCCTAATATAGAGGTCCTGGGTGGTAGGAAGTTTGTCCCCAGTGATGTACTGCCTTCTAGCGCCTTACGGTCAGAAAACGAGCAAATACAGATAAAGCAACACCTCCCAACGCCTCTCCCCTATTGGACCTAGATAGTTTGTGTATGTATTGATATGTGGGCTACGTGTGCTTTTTTAAAAATGTATGTAGTTCTAACTCTCCCTCTTTTCCATCCTGTAGAGTCCTCTGGACCGGGCCCAGGGTGCTAAGAACAAGGGCAACAAGTACTTCAAGGCTGGGAAGTATGAGCAGGCCATCCAGTGTTACACAGAGGCCATCGGTCTGTGTCCTAGAGACAACCAGACAGACCTGTCCACCTTCTACCAGAACAGAGCTGCTGCCTACGAACAGCAGGTTAGTGGCAACTATCACCTTGGCAACCATTCATTATAATGCTCTGTATGTGTTCATGTGGGTTTATAGCAGTGGAGGCTGGTGAGGGGAGGACAGCTCATATTAATAGCTAGAATAGAATCGCTGGAATGGTATCAAACACATGGAAACCAGACCACCACGTTTTTGATGCTGTTTCAGTGAAACCAGACCACCACGTGTTTGATGCTGTTTCAGTGAACCCAGACCACCACGTGTTTGATGCTGTTTCAGTGAACCCAGACCACCACGTGTTTGATGCTGTTTCAGTGAACCCAGACCACCACG
>NC_056434.1:804098-810194 GCF_018296145.1 Oncorhynchus tshawytscha
TTTGATGCTGTTTCAGTGAACCCAGACCACCACGTGTTTGATGCTGTTTCAGTGAACCCAGACCACCACGTGTTTGATGCTGTTTCAGTGAACCCAGACCACCACGTGTTGATGCTGTTCAGTGAACCCAGACCACCACGTGTTTGATGCTGTTTCAGTGAACCCAGACCACCACGTGTTTGATGCTGTTTTAGTGAACCCAGACCACCACGTGTTTGATGCTGTTTCAGTGAACCCAGACCACCACGTGTTTGATGCTGTTTCAGTGAACCCAGACCACCACGTGTTTGATGCTGTTTCAGTGAACCCAGACCACCACGTGTTTGATGCTGTTTCAGTGAACCCAGACCACCACGTGTTTGATGCTGTTTCAGTGAACCCAGACCACCACGTGTTTGATGCTGTTTCAGTGAACCCAGACCACCACGTGTTTGATGCTGTTTCAGTGAACCCAGACCACCACGTGTTTGATGCTGTTTCAGTGAACCCAGACCACCACGTGTTTGATGCTGTTTCAGTGAACCCAGACCACCACGTGTTTGATGCTGTTTCAGTGAACCCAGACCACCACGTGTTTGATGCTGTTTCCTCTGGTTTCCACGTGTCACCACCACTGGTTTATAGTTTAGAACTGTTGAATGCATGTGTGTCCCTGTGTGTTTGTGTGTGTTAACATGAACTATGTCTGTTTCCAGATGAAGTGGACAGAGGTGGTGCAGGACTGTACCCAGGCTGTAGTGATTAATCCACGCTACATCAAGGCCCTGTTCAGGAGGGCCAAGGCCCTGGAGAGACTGGACAACAAGAAGGAGTGCCTGGAAGGTACCCACACACACACACACACTGGATAACAAGAACTACATGGAAGGTAGACCCACACACACACTGGATAACAAGGAGTGCCTGGAAGGTAGACCCACACACACACTGGATAACAAGAACTACATGGAAGGTAGACCCACACACACACTGGATAACAAGGAGTGCCTGGAAGGTAGACTCACACACACACTGGATAACAAGAACTACATGGAAGGTAGATCCACACACACACTGGATAACAAGAACTACATGGAAGGTAGACCCACACACACACTGGATAACAAGAACTACATGGAAGGTAGACCCACACACACACTGGATAACAAGAACTACATGGAAGGTAGACCCACACACACACTGGATAACAAGAACTACATGGAAGGTAGACCCACACACACACTGGATAACAAGGAGTGCCTGGAAGGTAGACCCACACACACACTGGATAACAAGGAGTGCCTGGAAGGTAGACCCACACACACACTGGATAACAAGAACTACATGGAAGGTAGACCCACACACACACTGGATAACAAGGAGTGCCTGGAAGGCGGGGCTTAGCTCAGACTTGTTACTGTTGACCAGAGCCCTGTTCCCTATGTAGTGCACTACTTTAGACCAGAGTCCTATTCACTATATAGTGGACTACTTTAGACCAGAGCCCTATTCCCTATATAGTGGACTACTTTAGACCAGAGCCCTATTCCTATATAGTGGACTACTTTAGACCAGAGCCCTATTCCCTATATCGTGCACTACTTTAGACCAGGGCCCTATTCCCTATATAGTGCACTACTTTAGACCAGGGCCCTATTCCCTATATCGTGCACTACTTTAGACCAGGGCCCTATTCCCTATATCGTGCACTACTTTAGACCAGGGCCCTATTCCCTATATAGTGCACTACTTTAGACCAGAGCCCTATTCCCTATATAGTGGACTACTTTAGACCAGGGCCCTATTCCCTATATAGTGCACTACTTTAGACCAGAACCCTATTCCCTATATAGTGCACTACTTTAGACCAGGGCCCTATTCCCTATATAGTGCACTACTTTAGACCAGAGCCCTATTCCCTATATAGTGGACTACTTTAGACCAGAGCCCTATTCCCTATATAGTGCACTACTTTAGACCAGAGCCCTATTCCCTATATAGTGCACTACTTTAGACCAGGGCCCTATTCCCTATATAGTGCACTACTTTAGACCAGGGCCCTATTCCCTATATAGTGCACTACTTTAGACCAGAGCCCTATTCCCTATATAGTGCACTACTTTAGACCAGAGCCCTATTCCCTATATAGTGCACTACTTTAGACCAGAGCCCTATTTCCTATATAGTGCACTACTTTAGACCAGAGCCCTATTCCCTATATAGTGGTACTACTTTCGACCAGAGCCCTATTCCCTATATAGTACACTACTTTAGACCAGAGCCCTATTCCCTATATAGTGCACTACTTTAGACCAGGGCCCTATTCCCTATATAGTGCACTACTTTAGACCAGGGCCCTATTCCCTATATAGTGCACTTGTAACGGTTTTCTAGTGGTGATGAAGGAGAGTCGGACCAAACTGCAGCGTGTCGATTGCGATCCATGTTTAATACAACAAAGAAACACGAACTTACAAAAACAATAAACAAAACCGAAACAGCCTATCTGGTGCAAACTAACAGAGAGTACACATAGGACACTAAGGACAATCACCCACGACAAACTCAAAGAATATGGCTGCCTAAATATGGTTCCCAATCAGAGACAACGATAAGCATCTGCCTCTGATTGAGAACCACTCCAGACAGCCATAGACTTTGCTAGACAACCCACTAAGCTACAATCCCAATACCACCACCAAAACCCCAAGACAAACACACCACAATTACAAAACCCCATGCCACACCCTGGCCTGACCAAATACATAAAGATGAACACAAAATACTTTGACCAGGGCGTGACAGAACCCCCTAAGGTGCGGACTCCCGAACGCACCTCAAAACAATAGGGAGGGTCCGGGTGGGCGTCTGTCCATGGTGGCGGCTCGGGCGCGGGACGTGGACCCCACTCATTTAATGTCTTAGTCCCCTCTCCTTCGTCCCTGGATAGTCCACCCTCGCCGCCGACCATGGCCTAGTAGTCCTCACCCAGAACCCCACTGGACTGAGGAGCAGATCGGGACTGAAGGACAGCTCGGGACTGAGGCAGCTCGGGACTGAGGGGAAGCTCGGGAGTGAGAGAAAGCTCAGGAGTGAGAGGAAGCTCAGGAGTGAGAGGAAGCTCAGGAGTGAGAGGAAGCTCAGGAGTGAGAGGAAGCTCAGGAGTGAGAGGAAGCTCAGGCAGGTTGATGGATCTACCAGATCCTGGCTGGCTGGTGGTTCCGGCAGATCCTGGCTGACTGGCACTTCTGGCGGATCCTGGCTGACTGGTGGGTCCTGGGAGACTGGCGGATCCTGGCTGACTGGCGGATCCTGGCTGACTGGCGGATCCTGGCAGACTGGCGGATCCTGGCAGACTGGCGGATCCTGGCAGACTGGCGGATCCTGGCAGACTGGCGGATCCTGGCAGACTGGCGGATCTAACTGATCCTGGCAGACTGGCGGATCCTGGCAGACTGGCAGATCCTGGCCGACTGGCAGATCCTGGCCGACTGGCAGATCCTGGCCGACTGGCAGATCCTGGCCGACTGGCAGATCCTGGCTGACTGGCAGATCCTGGCCGACTGGCAGAATCCTGGCCGACTGGCAGTTCTGGCGGATCCTGGCAGACTGGCGGATCCTGGCAGACTGGCAGTTCTGGCGGATCCTGGCAGACTGGCGGATCCTGGCAGACTGGCGGATCCTGGCAGACTAGCGGATCCTGGCTGACTGGCGGATCCTGGTTGACTGGCACTTCTGGCGGATCCTGAAAGACTGGCGGATCCTGGCTGACTGGCGGATCATGGACTGGCGGATCCTGGCTGACTGGCGGATCCTGGCTGACTGGCGGATCCTGGCTGACTGGCGGATCCTGGCTGAATGGCGGATCTAACTGATCCTGGCAGACTGGCGGATCCTGGCTGACTGGCGGATCCTGGCCGACTGGCAGTTCTGGCAGATCCCGGCTGACTGGCGGATCTGGAAGAGTCTGGTTGACTGGCAGATCTGGAAGAGTCTGGTTGACTGGCAGATCTGGAAGAGTCTGGTTGACTGGCAGATCTGGAAGGGTCTGGTTGACTGGCAGATCTGGAAGAGTCTGGTTGACTGGCAGATCTGGAAGAGTCTGGTTGACTGGCAGATCTGGAAGAGTCTGGTTGACTGGCAGATCTGGAAGAGTCTGGCTGACTGGCAGATCTGGAAGAGTCTGGCTGACTGGCAGATCTGGAAGAGTCTGGCAGACTGGCGATGCTGGGCAGACTGGCGGCGCCGGGCAGACTGGCGGCGCCGGGCAGACTGGCGGCGCCGGGCAGACTGGCGACGCTGGGCAGACTGGCGACGCTGGGCAGACTGGCGGTGCTGGGCAGACTGACGACGCTGGGCAGACTGGCGGTGCTGGGCAGACTGGCGATGCTGGGCAGACTGGCGATGCTGGGCAGACTGGCGATGCTGGGCAGACTGGCGATGCTGGGCAGACTGGCGATGCTGGGCAGACTGATGGCGCTGGGCAGACTGGCGATGCTGGGCAGACTGGGGGCACTGGCGGCGCTGGGCAGACTGGCGGCACTAGCTGCTCCATATAGGCTGACAGCTCTGGCGGCTTCTTACAGACTGACCGCTCTGGCGGCTCCGTGCTGACTGGCAGCTCCTTGCAGACTGGCAGCTCCTTGCAGACTGGCAGCTCCTTACAGACTGACAGCTCCGTGCAGACTGACAGCTCCGTGCAGACTGACAGCTCCGTGCAGACTGGCTGCTCCATGCAGACTGGCTGCTTCATGCAGACTGGCAGCTCGGGCTGCTTCATGTAGACTGACAGCTCTGGCTGCTCCATGCAGACTGACAGCTCTGACTGCTCCATGCAGACTGACAGCTCTGGCTGCTCTAAACAGGCGGAAGACTCCGGCAGCGCTGGAGATGAGGAAAACTCTAACAGCGCTAGATAGGCGTGAGACTCCGGCAGCGCAGGAGAGGAGAAAGGCTCTGGCTGCGCTAAACAGGCGGGAGGCTCCGGCAGCGCTGTAGAGGAGGAAGGATCTGGCTGCGCTGAACAGGCGGGAGGCTCCGGCAGCGCTGTAGAGGAGAAAGGCTCTGGCTGCGCTGAACAGGCGGGAGGCTCCGGCAGCGCTGTAGAGGAGGAAGGCTCTGGCTGCGTTAAACAGGCGGGAGACTCCAGCAGCGCAGGAGAGGAGAAAAGCGCTGGCTGCGCTGAACAGGCGGAAGACTCCAGCAGCGCTGTAGAGGAGAAAGGCTCCGGCAGCGCTGAACAGGTGGGACGCACTGTAGGCCTGATGCGTGGTGCTGGCACTGGTATGCCGTGCATGCTATGCCAAGCCCACACCTTTCTTTCTACTCTGTCCAATACATCCTCCACACTCTCAGACTCAGCACTCTGCTTCGCCGACAGCTCCAATTCCATCCATGGCTCTGCCCAGGGTCCTTGTCCGTCAAGGATCTCCTCCCAAGTCCATTTATCCAAAGAGTGCAGCCTCTCCCAATGCTGCTGCTGCCTCTGTTGCTTCTCCTGCTGCTGCCTTTGCTCCTGCTGCTGCCTTTGCTGCTGCTGCTGTTGCTCCTGCTGCACCTGTCGCTTCTCCTGCTGCTGCTGTTGCTGCTGCCTCTGTTTACCACGCCGCTTGGTCCTTGGTTGGTGGGTGATTCTGTAACGGTTTTCTAGTGGTGATGAAGGAGAGTCGGACCAAACTGCAGCGTGTCGATTGCGATCCATGTTTAATACAACAAAGAAACACGAACTTACAAAAAACAATAAACAAAACCGAAACAGCCTATCTGGTGCAAACTAACAGAGAGTACACATAGGACACTAAGGACAATCACCCACGACAAACTCAAGAATATGGCTGCCTAAATATGGTTCCCAATCAGAGACAACGATAAGCATCTGCCTCTGATTGAGAACCACTCCAGACAGCCATAGACTTTGCTAGACAACCCACTAAGCTACAATCCCAATACCACCACCAAAACCCCAAGACAAACACACCACAATTACAAAAACCCCATGCCACACCCTGGCCTGACCAAATACATAAAGATGAACACAAAATACTTTGACCAGGGCGTGACAGCACTACTTTAGACCAGAGCCCTATTCCCTATAGTGCACTACATTAGACCAGAGCC